>NC_138738.1:39024862-39059862 GCF_965113295.1 Leuciscus leuciscus | reverse complement strand
AGCAACTATCATGAATACCCTAGAAACCTTGCACCAAAGTACAGATCTCCATTCAGAACATTAATAAGACAAAGCAAAGCCTTGTCAATCACCCTCAACCTCCTAGCAACCATTAACTTCATAGCAACATGCTAAAACCAGTCAGAACACACTAAGCACATAGCAACACCCTGCCAACCACCCTCAACCCCCCTAGCAACCATTAACTTCATAACAACATGCTAAAACCAGTCAGAACACACTAAGCACATAGCAACACCCTGCCAACCACCCTCAACCCCGTAGCAACCATTAACTTCATAGCAACATGGTAAAACCAGTCAGAACACACTAAGCACATAGCAACACCCTGCCAACCACCCTCAACCCCTTAGCAACCATTAACTTCATAACAACATGCTAAAACCAGTCAGAACACACTAAGCACATAGCAACACCCTGCCAACCACCCTCAACCCCGTAGCAACCATTAACTTCATAGCAACATGTTAAAACGAGTCAGAACACACTAAGCACATAGCAACACCCTGCCAACCACCCTCAACCCCCTAGCAACCATTAACTTCATAGCAACATGGTAAAACCAGTCAGAACACACTAAGCACATAGCAACACCCTGCCAACCATCTTCAACCCCCTAGCAACCATTAACTTCATAGCAACATGGTAAAATCATTCAGAACACACTAAGCAAATAGCAACACCCTGCCAACCACCCTCAACCCCTAGCAACCATTAACTTCATAGCAACATGCTAAAACCAGTCAGAACACACTAAGCACATAGCAACACCCTGCCAACCACCCTCAACCCCTTAGCAACCATTAACTTCATAACAACATGCTAAAACCAGTCAGAACACACTAAGCTCATAGCAACACCCTGCCAACCACCATCAACCCCCTAGCAACCATTAACTTCATAGCAACATTCTAAAACCGTTCAGAACACACTAAGCACATAGCAACACCCTGCCAACCACCCTCAACCCCCTAGCAACCATTAACTTCATAGCAACATGATAAAACCAGTCAGAACACACTAAGCTCATAGGACCTTGAGCTGGGAATCGTACTGGGGTCGCCGGAGGCGCAGTGCACTATATGTTGGAGTGCTTAACACCTTTAAGAGCATACTGTAGCAACGCCCTGCCAACCATGCTCAACCCCTAGCAACCATTAACTTCATAGCAACATGCTAAAACCAGTCAGAACACACTAAGCACATAGCAACACCCTGCCAACCACTCTCAACCCCGTAGCAACCATTAACTTCATAGCAGCATGCTAAACCAGTCAGAACACACTAAGTGTATAGGACCTTGAGCTGGGAATCGTACTGGGGTTGCCGCACTTGCCGGAGGCGCTATGCGCTATATGTCGGAGTGCTTAACACCTTTAAAGGTGCATTGTGTAATGTTTAGGAGGATCTGTTGACAGAAATACAATATCAAATACATAACTATGTTTTTAGTGGTGTATAAAGACCTTACTTAATGAACCGTTATGTTTTTATTACCTTAGAATGACCCATTTCTATCTACATACACCACGGGTCCCCTTTACATTGAAATGCGCCGCCATGTTTCTACAGTGGCCCTAAACGGACAAACGCATTTCGTCACTATGTTGTTCTTTGTGCAAAGAAGCTAGCTAAAGTCAGCGAATAAAACACTGACACAATGATGAACAAGTAACAATAATATTCGCAATAACATATCGTTTTACTGTATAATTAAGTAAACCTAATTTCTTAATTTATCTTTGTAAAGAAAGCTCATTGCTGAACTGGCTACTCTCTGCTGTCTCAGACGACATCACTTCCTGTCGGCCACCGTAACTTCTGTCGGTTCCAATTCGCAACCTCACCACTAGATGCCGCTAAAAATTGCACAGTGCACCTTTAAGAGCATACTGTAGCAACGCCCTGCCAACCATGCTCAACCCCTTGCAACCACAATGCACTAAAAATACCCCAGAACACTATAACAAGAACTTAGCAACGCCCAGCCAACCACCCACAATATAGTAAACACACATTGATGTGGTAAAAACCCTTGGAACACTAGTAGGCAAATAGCAATGCCATAGTCATCACCATCACCATAGCAACTGCATAGAAACACCATGGAAACCACCCCAACACCCTAGCAACACCTTGGCAACCACCCCCAACATAGTAACACTGTGATGTGCACTGTACATTTTAACATGTGGTAATTCTTTCTGTATTTGAATTGTGTAAATGTCTGCTTGAGAATATGATGAATACAGCAGTACAAAATGGAAACAGTGTAACAGCTCAATGCTTCGTTAATAATTTCCATTATCAGCCTCGTTGCCATAACAATGACCCATCTCGTCCTCTGATGACTGTATCATTCATCATGATAAGCATCACTACACGGATCCTGTACGCTGAAGGATGCAAACAGGTCACCTCTCTTTCTGCCTATCTGCAGTGCGGCTTTAAAGAATCACCCAGGGCTGGCTGGTGTGTGTGTGTGTGTGTGTGTGTGTGTGTTCTCCGACGGCTCTCTGACCCAAATTCAGCTCTTCTCCATCCAGCAGACAGGTGGAGATTCGACACACACACACACACACACACACACACACACACACACACACACACACACACACACACACACACACACACACACACTGTGCCGCAGTGTTCCGCATGTGCTCTTAAAGCATCTATATTTATTCTAAAGGAGGACACTGTGCTGCTTTTCCTCCCTGAACTTCCGATAAGTTGACTTAACGGGCCACAGAAACCATCAGGGAGTCTGAATTAGGCTGAATCACACGCACAACACCCTCGAATGAACTTGGAGATCTATGGCAAAAACACAATGTTCTACTTTTCTTACATTTTTGTTTTCCTCCACACAATATTATGATCAAATGTTTTCGTCAAAGAACTGGGTCTCGCCTGGATTTTTATGTTTTTCCTTCACACATTGCAAATTCAACACCCACATACACAACAAACTGTGTTCACACTGAACGTTAATTAATTCTTGCCTGACCGGAGCTCTCATGTAAATGGTTAAGAGTTTTGGGTCCTGCTCCATATGATGAGAGCTGGTCATTATAGTGTGATATATGGCTCCATCCAGTGTAAGACAGGGGTACTGCAATAGCAGGCAGGGAGGCAGGCTTTCAATTCATTGCAACATAGCCTACACTGCAGGATTTTTTACATTAAAGTCTAAAAAATGTGACAATTCTTATTTTTTTAATGAAATATTGCAGTATTTATTATAAAGGATTTATCTGTGCACATCATCACTGTTTTAAATTCATGTTCCTCATAATCTTGAATCAGAATAACTTCCTCTTGAAGCATCTCTTCTCGTCTCTTCTCTGATGACGAGGACGGGGCAACCTGTCACTCACACGAGATCCACCAATAGCAAACCACAACCATCCAATCAACTCCCCACAGACAGAATCAAGCCCCGCCCACACTTGTTCTTGTTCCAGAAGCGCAGCAGAAGACCAGCGCAACTGCTGTTTCCTGCCGACTTTAAAAACATTTAAAATTACTATTTAAATGCAGGTTTAGAATTTTAAATGCTTAAAATTGTGACATCCAAAAAGTAACATATTAAATTAATATGATTTTAGAGTAGCAATAACTGTAAGAACTATGGTAGCCTATTTGGGTAGGATAAAAAATTGTGGTAAACACTTAAATGGTAAAAAAACACACATCTTTTTTTATTTATTAAATGTTCATTGTTTCATACTCTGTTGCTGCTAAAGTACCAAATAAAAGTATCTAATATGTCTAACATGGAAATTGTATAACAAAGTGTGAACTGTTTTTTTCTTCTTTCTTTTTTCCTAAAGTAATCCCCCTCTCTCTCTCTCTCTCTCTCTCTCTCTCTCTCTCTCTCTCTCTCTCTCTCTCTCACACACACACACACACACACACACACACACACACCTGTTGGCAGCAGCACCTGCCGCTGTTATGTCACCTGCCCGTCACATTCACACACATGGAGTAAAACACAGATCACAGTGCATGTGGACTTACAGAGAGCAACATTGGAGTCCAGAAAACTGCTCAGGGTGAGTGAGAGAGTGTTTTTTATCTTTTAATTTCTCTATGAATGAAAACACAAACTGTGTGTTTCAGCAGAAGTCTATGGTATGTGTTAGACAGTCAAATGAATGTGTGTGCCTTTCTTAGTTTTGTCTCCCAAAAACATCAAAACTGAAGAGTGATGATAGAGAAGCTGAGAGAAAGATTGGAATATTGAATCTTTAATCACTCATAATATTTGTTTAAACCACAGTGAGGAAAATACATTTTGTTCTAAACATATAGATGAGATAAAAAAAAACAACGATTTGTGCTTTAAACATCTCTAAACTGTGGCCTTGTATTTATCTGAATGCTCTTCAGGTCTGATGTATCAGTGAACTGTAACAATATCACAGCATTCACAGCAGAGATTGATTGTGTTTATACAGGATTCAGTTCATGTGATACACAACAGGGGGCGCTGCACAAAATCTACACATTTTTAATAAAATGTAATTTCTTTCCAATACATTTAATCCAGCTATCAGCATTGATGCTATATTTTTATGTACCCAAAAATGAAAACTAATTTACTAAAGATCATTTACTCACACTGAAGTCCATATGACTTTTTGGTAACACTTTATTTTACAGTGTCTTTGTTACACATTACATGTGTACTTACTATAGTAGTTACAGTAAAATATGCATAATTACATGCAACTAACCCTCAACCAAACCCTAACCCCCTAACCTTAATTTAATTTGACTCAGTTCTGTAACAAGGGCACCTTAAAATTAAGGGTTACACTTTATTTTAAGGTGTCTGTGTTACAGTGTAATTATTCATTTAAATGCTGAGTAATATTAGCATTATTAATTAACTACATGTACTTACTATAAGGGGTAGATTTAGGATTTGGTTTAGGATAAGTTGCATGTAATTATACATAATTTATAGTTATTACTATGGTAACCGCATGTAACATGTAACAAGCACACGGTAAAATAAAGGGTAACGCTTTATTTTACAGTGTCCTTGTTACGTTACTGTAATAATTACTGTAAATTATGCATAATATTACTCAGCACTTAAATTAATAATGATTACACTGTAACACAGACACCTTAAAATAAAAGTGTAATCAAATAAAGTTCTACTAAATAAGGTATAACTTTAGTGTCCGTCAACCTCCAAAAATAAATAATAATGATAATAATAATAATAAATAAACAAACAAACAAAGACCTTTTATAATAGTTCAAAGTGATTTTTTTAATCAGACCCTGCTCACCATCTGTTGTTGTCATTCTTTAATACTTTTGAACTGTTAGTAAAAACAGGATATCAGTGTTATCCCGTCTAAAAGCTGAACAAACATCAGTTTAGTAGGTATCTTTGCTCAGAGAGAAATCAAGTGTTTCGTGCCGAGAGCATAATGAGAGGCTTTTGAAAAGGAAAGTGCAGGTTGATTGTAACGCAGCTGCAGTGTCACAGGAAAACCTTGTGATATTAATTCATTCACTGAGACTGTTGATTTTGGATCCGATCCATTCAGTTCATGCCAATGTTTTAAAAGAATGATTCTGTTTTACATCAGTAGCTCGATTTACTCTCAGGCATCATGTGAGTGGGGTCTTTTCTTTCCTGACATATTTAGAAGAAGACACGACAATACACATCGTCTGGAACAAAGGGATGAATAACCATTAGAGCTATTCAAATGACTCAAAAGCAGGGGTGTATTTAGTGTGCAAGACAAGATTACATCAGCCATGAGGAAACTGGATGCTGACCGGACAACATTTAACCACAGTAAATATTATTACATTTTAAAATAGATGTTTTCTATGTGAATATATTCTATGCTGAATTTTCTGCATCATTATTCCAGTCTTCAGTGTCACATGATCCTTCAGAAATCATTCTAATAAGATGATTTGATGCTCAAGAAACATTTATGATTATTATCAATGCTGAAAACAGTTGTGCTGCTTCATATTTTTGTGGAAACCGTGATCTTACTTATCTGTTTACAAATATATTTTTTAACCAGAACTTGTATGTTGACATTAATGCAGTGTACTGTAATGTATTAGAAAACATTACAAAAAGTACCGACTTCGGGACAGTGGCGTTGGCCCACCCGCAAGAGTGGAGACGGGGCCCCTCACCGCATAATTAGATGGGGGATTCACCTTTTCATTCAAAATCGTGAATTAGTACTGTGGAATTTAATAGTATGTAATTATTTCGTATTTATTTATTAAGAACTTTTCACACAAAAAAAAAAAGAATAAAAGAAACACCAACAATAAAACAGCAATTACATTAACTTGTTAAAATGCAAGGGAGCACATGACGTCAAAATATTTTTTCTATCTGCAGTATACAACAAAGATTCATGACGTTTAACATTCAATAAAGGTAATAACATTTTCAGTGCTGTGACAGTCATCGTCTGGACCGTGAGATCCGCTTTTAGCATCTGAGTGCATGTCTGGCGTATCATTCACCACAGCCGCGCCCGCGCCCACGTTAGAAGCAGTAATGTCCGTGATGACACTGCTAGCAAACTCCTGAGTAACGTTACCCGTGCTCGCTCTCGCAGCTCCTTCCCGCTGATTTGGAAGAAATATGGATTAAATTTTCGGTAGTTTTGCATTGAATTGCCCTTTTCGGTGTTTGTTAGTCCGTTTTTGAGCTCCGCTGACATATTTTCTTTTACTCATTTTGCGCTCATAAGCTTCACTCTCTAAACAGTTGCGGAAATTCTTAATCGTGATTGGATAACAAGGACAACGGATATGGTCAGAGCCCGTCTACGGAGAGCCTTGGCACTTCCTATTAGCCCCATTGTATCGATCTTGGTTGCAGTTCCATTAGAATTCCACTGGAGGTGATCGCGGGCGAGTGCAGACTGAATGGGAGTCTATGGGGCTAGACGGCTAAATGTGTCTCTTTCACCCGATTGCCGTTGAGAAATCTCAGATTTTATTGTAGGTTTTGCAAGTTCAACATGGGTTATAGGTCGAAAGTTGAATGAACGAGTACTTATTTCTTTTCGATTTCTTACAGTTTGAGTTGTTGTTGCCCATAACACGCTAGCATTCTGCTAATGACGTCAGCATTCTGACGTCATTGACATTTTAAAAGACTTTTTAAACCAAATAAGTGACTCTAAAAAATCTAACACCCAGCAATGTGTAATTTCTTTGCATCTCCTTTCGAATACAACATTCAAATTACTAGACAAAAAAATATATCCTGAGAAAAGTGGATTTTGAGGGTTTTTCGCCATAGACCTCCATTCATTCTGCACTCGCCTGCGAGCGCCCCCCGCATGGACAGAGACGTGTTACTGCAGCCAGTCCAGAAACCGGAAGTAAGCAGAGAGTGCCAATTCTCTTCCTATTAGACATTCTCTGATATGGTCATGATCGCCAAACACGGTAGGCTGCAATTACTACCAAAATAAAAGTCCTATACGTTCACGTTATAAAAACGCTTTAATTATTTATTCGAGTCCATTTTTTGGGGGCCCCCCACAACTCCGCAACAACGATTTTAACATTTCAGTACCGAAATCGGTACTTTTTGACAACTCTAGTCCTAAGTTTTTAATCTTTATTATAATACCAATGACTGCAAGGAAATTGAGACTATTTTACCAATCGCACTGAGACATTTAAAATGATACCAAACATGAAAAGGAAAAAACAATAAACATTCTCAGTGAACTTTCAGTTTCTTGAATCAGGGGAAAAGGAAGGGAGTTGGACGAGGGGAGATGCATATATATAAACAAGTAAATAAGCTTGGGCAAGGCGATGTCCTGTGCTCTTTCTTTGAGATCTTCTCTCCAAGGGTGCATTTTATTGTTTTATTGCAGGGGGTTTGATCTCAGCTTTTGTCTTATAGCAGGAAAACCAAGTCTTACAGTTACTTGAAAAAGTAATCTGATTACATTACTCGCACTACTTGTAATGAACACAAAGTAGCCTATATCCCTGCTGAGCAAACAATGACTTTTATATCTGCTATAATAACAGAATACATGTTTCAGGAAGGCGAGGTCACGTTTAATCTCTCGCCTCCTGATAAACGTCTCTGAGACGCTCCCACAGTCAGACGTGAAGTCATTGTTATCATGTGTGGGTCACGCTCGTGTCACGTCTGCAGCCTGTGTTTGCTCAGGAAGTTTTGTCTGACTGGCTGAAGCCTTGAGAGAACAGCAATAATGAGTGTTATCGTGCCTCTATGGTTGTTAAAATAAATCCTGGATAACATGCAGACATTCTAGTGTATAATTCATGTCTGGAGGGAGAAACTGATGATGTTTGTGTAAATCCTTCATGATCATTTGTCACAGGACTGATGTACAGGGCAGAGAGGACGACGATTATGTGGTCTTAAAACCGCAATATCTAAATTAATCAACGTGAAACGCTGTTCATCATTTTCATAACTTCCTTATTCTGACATATTTCAGAGGGAAACAGAATAATCAACAAGAAGAACTCAATTAGGAATTGATTAGACAGTGGAAAGTGTCTCTATATGACTGACAGGTGGTTGAAAAGTAAGGATAGATGAAAATGAAAATAATTTCAGAACATGTTATTACATTTTGATGAAAGATTATGATTTGCACCGATGAATTATTCTCATTTAGATCATAATATTTTATTAAGAAACTATATGAGATTAGAGATTAGAAAGTTTTGGAATTATTTAGTCTTTTTTTTTTCTTCTCTCTGTGATCCAAAATTAAAATAAGAGATGTCAGATGATAAGCTGTTTTGGAGACAGCACATGTCATTACATTTCAATTAGGCAAGCACAATATTAAAATTCTGGCTGATGGAATAATTATTTTCATGTTATGGCTTATAACCAATAAATGGCTGATATTTAAATAACTTCCTATTTTGTCTAAATGAATAAAACATAAAAAACTAAAATAGTTTTTTTTGCACGCATGTACAATACGAAAATGTAATTTCATTTAACAGTTAAATTAAATTATCAGTGTTTTTAAAGATTAACCTTGAACAATTTAATATCAAATATGTCAAATAAATGTCCAATATGAACTGTTACGAAATTACCAATGTTGTGCCAATATATTGTGCATCTGTACTTTAACAAAAGATAATGATTTGTTTCTGTCTAACATGCACTGATGAATCACGCACAATTGGAGCACGGAAAAAAATACAAAGATAAAAAGCAAATTCTGATTTCATGTTTGATTTGATACAATTCCCAAGGTTAGAGGACCTTTAAAATCGCCCGTTCTTCAATCATCTGAACACCTGTTGGTCACATGAGGGTGAGGAGCTGACCCTGTGTGTGTGTGTGTGTGTGTGTGTGTGTGTGTGTGTGTGTGTGTGTGTGTGTGTGTGTGTGTGTGTGTGTGTGTGTGTGTGTGTGTGTGTGTGTGTGTGTGAGAAAAGTTAATTTTGCACTTAGGTCTGGATGTGATGGCTCAGCATAAGAACAAATGGAGTTAGACAACAGTCTGTCTGTGTCTCTGTGTGTGTGTGTGTGTGTGTGTGTGTGTGTGTGTGTGTGTGTGTGTGTGTGTGTGTGTGTGTGTGTGTCAGAGTAATGGCTGATAACACACTCAGTGTAAACACATCTAATCTCCTTACAAATACAGAGACTCCGCAAAATGTGTATTCGCCTGCAATGTCCACACACACACACACACACACACACACACACACACACACACACACACACACACACACACACACACACACACACACACACACACACACACACACACACACACACACACACACACACACACACACAGCTTAATGCAAACACTCAGAAAAGACATGACAGGAGTGTCTGACCTCCTCAATCTCCACAACTTCATTCACCAAAGTCACTCACTCGTGTTGCTTTCATAGTCACTAAAGGGATAGTCCACCCAAAAAAAAAAAAAAAAAGCATGAGAGTGAAATTTTCATATGTAAGTGAATTATTCTTTAAAAACCCTTTTGTTCTGAAACACTGCAGGCTCTCATCAACCAGTAGAGAGCGCTGTTTTACATCCTTCAGTAAAATCACAGTATACTCAGACAGGCATGCAGTCAAATTCATAAATCAACATACAGTATAGTGTTGTTGATAACATTGTGAAAATGCATGTAAACTCTGTCGTCATGTGTCTGCATGTTGACCAGACGTTCTTCCTCCTGTAAGTCTAGTTACTATAAGCCCCTCGAGTCTACAGTCATAATGAGTTTCAGCCGCTCTGCAATGCATCTGAGATTTATTAAATCAGAGGAGGAGGATAATAATGCAGCACAGTCTCTCAGTGTGACTGTGTTTCTGCATATACACACACACAGTCTCTCAGTGTGAGAGTCACTCGTGTTTCTGCATATACACACACACAGTCTCAGTGTGAGAGTCACTCGTGTTTCTGCCTATACACACACACAGTCTCTCAGTGTGAGAGTCACTCGTGTTTCTGCATATACACACACACAGTCTCAGTGTGAGAGTCACTCGTGTTTCTGCCTATACACACACACAGTCTCTCAGTGTGAGAGTCACTCGTGTTTCTGCATATACACACACACAGTCTCAGTGTGAGAGTCACTCGTGTTTCTGCATATACACACACACAGTCTCAGTGTGAGAGTCACTCGTGTTTCTGCATATACACACACACAGTCTCTCAGTGTGAGAGTCACTCGTGTTTCTGCATATACACACACACAGTCTCTCAGTATGACTGGGTTTCTGCATATACACACACACAGTCTCTCAGTGTGACTGTGTTTCTGCATATACACACAGTCTCTCAGTGTGACTGTGTTTCTGCATATACACACAGTCTCTCAGTGTGACTGTTTTTCTGCATATACACACAGTCTCTCAGTGTGACTGTGTTTCTGCATATACACACACAGTCTCTCAGTGTGACTGTGTTTCTGCATATACACAAACAGTCTCTCAGTGTGACTGTGTTTCTGCATATACACACACACACAGTCTCTCAGTGTGACTGTGTTTCTGCATATACACACACACACAGTCTCTCAGTGTGACTGTGTTTCTGCATATACACACACAGTCTCTCAGTGTGACTGTGTTTCTGCATATACACACACAGTCTCTCAGTGTGACTGTGTTTCTGCATATACACACACACAGACAGTCTCTCAGTGTGACTGGGTTTCTGCATACACACACACACACACAGTCTCTCAGTGTGACTGTGTTTCTGCATATACACAAACAGTCTCTCAGTGTGACTGTGTTTCTGCATATACACACACACAGTCTCTCAGTGTGACTGTGTTTCTGCATATACACACACACAGACAGTCTCTCAGTGTGACTGTGTTTCTGCATATACACACACAGGCTCTCAGTGTGACTGTGTTTCTGCATATACACACACACAGTCTCTCAGTGTGACTGTGTTTCTGCATATACACACACACACACAGTCTCTCAGTGTGACTGTTTTTCTGCATATACACACACACAGTCTCTCAGTGTGACTGTGTTTCTGCATATACACACACACAGTCTCTCAGTGTGACTGTTTTTCTGCATATACACACACAGTCTCTCAGTGTGACTGTGTTTCTGCATATACACAAACAGTCTCTCAGTGTGACTGTGTTTCTGCATATACACACACACAGTCTCTCAGTGTGACTGTGTTTCTGCATATACACACACACAGTCTCTCAGTATGACTGTGTTTCTGCATATACACACACAGTCTCTCAGTGTGACTGTGTTTCTGCATATACACACACACAGTCTCTCAGTGTGACTGTGTTTCTGCATATACACACACACAGTCTCTCAGTATGACTGTGTTTCTGCATATACACACACACAGTCTCTCAGTGTGACTGTGTTTCTGCATATACACAAACAGTCTCTCAGTGTGACAGTGTTTCTGCATATACACACACACAGTCTCTCAGTGTGACTGGGTTTCTGCATATACACACACACAGACAGTCTCTCAGTGTGACTGTGTTTCTGCATATACACACACACACAGACAGTCTCTCAGTGTGACTGTGTTTCTGCATATACACACACACAGTCTCTCAGTTTGACTGTGTTTCTGCATATACACACACACAGACAGTCTCTCAGTGTGACTGTGTTTCTGCATATACACACACAGTCTCTCAGTGTGACTGTGTTTCTGCATATACACACACAGCCTCTCAGTGTGACTGTGTTTCTGCATATACACACACACAGACAGTCTCTCAGTGTGACTGTGTTTCTGCATATACACACACAGTCTCTCAGTGTGACTGTGTTTCTGCATATACACACACAGTCTCTCAGTGTGACTGTGTTTCTGCATATACACACACACACAGTCTCTCAGTGTGACTGTGTTTCTGCATATACACACACACAGACAGTCTCTCAGTGTGACTGTGTTTCTGCATATACACTAAGTCTCTCAGTGTGACTGTGTTTCTGCATATACACACAGTCTCTCAGTGTGACTGTGTTTCTGCATATACACACACACAGTCTCTCAGTGTGACTGTGTTTCTGCATATACACACACACACACAGTCTCTCAGTGTGACTGTTTTTCTGCATATACACACAGTCTCTCAGTATGACTGTGTTTCTGCATATACACACACACAGACAGTCTCTCAGTGTGACTGTGTTTCTGCATATACACACACAGTCTCTCAGTGTGACTGTGTTTCTGCATATACACACACACACACAGTCTCTCAGTGTGACTGTGTTTCTGCATATACACACACACAGTCTCTCAGTATGACTGTGTTTCTGCATATAAACACACACACACACACACACACACACACACACACACACACACACACACACACACACACACACACACACACACACACACACACACACACACACACACACACACACACACACACACAGTCTCTCAGTGTGACTGTGTTTCTGCATATACACACAGTCTCTCAGTGTGACTGTGTTTCTGCATATACACACACAGTCTCTCAGTATGACTGGGTTTCTGCATACACACACACACAGTCTCTCAGTGTGACTGTGTTTCTGCATATACACACACACAGTCTCTCAGTATGACTGTGTTTCTGCATATACACACACACACAGTCTCTCAGTGTGACTGTTTTTCTGCATATACACACAGTCTCTCAGTGTGACTGGGTTTCTGCATATACACACACACAGTCTCTCAGTGTGACTGTGTTTCTGCATACACACACACACACAGTCTGTCAGTGTGACTGTGTTTCTGCATATACACACACACAGTCTCAGTGTGAGAGTCACTCGTGTTTCTGCTGTCTGTTCAGGGTCAATGTGCTGTTGGGAAGTTCACATGACATGTCGAGCTGTGACAGCCGTGTCCTGCAGTCTGACATCTACAACATATCTCTAATTCTTATGTAAGTATTAAGCAGTTTTTATAAGATCATACAAACTGAGAAGCTACATGGAATATTTTTAAGGTGCATCTGCCGTGCCTCATGACTATTTATGTGAACAGCAAAACAAAGATAAAAGGGTGAATCTCATGATGACACATGTCTGGATCATGTTTCACATCAAAATCAAAAGGCATTTATGTTTTGCATAAAGGAAATTAAGACAATTAAGTGATCATTAAAGGGATAGTTCACCCAAAAATGAAAATTAACCCATGATTTACTCACCCTGAAGTCATAGGTGTATATGACATTCTTCTTTCAGACGAATACAATCGGATGTCCTGGCTCTTCCAAGCTTTATAAATGGAGTGAATGGGTGTCTGTCTTTGGAAGTCCATCAAAGCGCATCCATTCATGATAAAAGTCCTTCACACATATCCAGGGGTTAATAAAGGCCTTCTGACGTGAAGCGATGCGTTCGTGTAAGAAAAATATCCATATTTAAAACTTTATCGACTAAAATAACTAGCTTCCGGCAGACGGCTCGATTTACGCCAAAAGAGTAACACTTGAACTTGACGCACAACATAATGACGAACGCGGATGACCAGCCCTGTGTGTTTGAACCGCGAGAGGCGTCAATTGCCGTCATTACGGTGTGCGGACATTTTTTTACTCTGATTGTATTCGTCTGAAAGAAGAATGCCATAGTAAATCATGGGCTAATTTTAATTTTTGGGTGAACTATCCCTTTAACACACACACACTATTTTTATTTAACAAGGAAGCATTCAGGTAAATAAATGCAAACAAATGAACTCTCAAGTAGTCGATTTCCGAATGCAACATAACATGTGGAGAGTAAAGATGGAAAGCTCCTAAAGCTTGTTTCCATATAAATTCACGGATTTTTTTTAAATCTAAGTTATCATGCTATTCATTGAAATTACAAGTTCATGACATTTCCTCATATGGAGTCAGTTCATTACGTTGCATTCGGAGATCGACTACTTTTGACTGACAAAATTCCCAGCCACCGGAAACACTAACTGATAAAGCGAGTCGTACAAAATCTTTATTTTTAGTAAACTCTGTGTACACAAACACTGTTCTCAATGCTGGAGTTCATGTGTAGAGCCTCTGGTGATACTTCCAGCACAGTTTCATGTTGTGTCGAGCCGCATTAGTGTTTTAAAAATAGCGATTTTAATGCTCTCATAGTCGAGCCCCAAGCACTCCCATTCACAAGGCAATTTGACCGAAAACGAAAATACGGTAAAACTTAAAAGTGCCGTTTCCATTCTAATTATGCTTTTACATGAAAGTTTGACTCGGGTAGGTTAAATTTTGGCGAGAGTTACCCTTTAACAAATTCATATTTTTATTTAGCAAGGAAGCATTCAAGTAAATAAATGCAAAAAAAAATGAACTCTCTATTCACCATAGAATCTTTAAAAAAAAGTTTTCAGTTTCCACACAAATATGAAGCAGCACAACTGTTTTCAACATTGATAATCATCAGAAATGTTTCTTGAGCAGCAAATCATCATATTAGAATGATTTCTGAAGGATCATGTGACTCTGAAGACACTTTCCCTAATTTCCTCTAATATTTGATCACACATAAAGGCTGAATAGGAACAGCAAACTACAACTACTAACATTTAACATTGAAAGTTTACACAACAAGGCAGCATTTCCCACAATAAAACTGACATTCATATTCAAGAATGCACAAGACTGAAGGATAAACAGCTACTGTAGAGTGTCTAAGGTAATTCAGTAGTATAGACGGAGTCATCGCATTACATCTGTGCTTTTATACGCGTTTACTTTGTCTGATAGCAGATGACTGTCCAGTTTCTATACAGGCCTTCACATTAAACACACGCATGGGTTCGGTACACACATTGAGCCTGTATATCTGACCGGCCTGAGCCGCATCTGCAACCATTTAAAATGTCAAATTGAATTAGACCTGCTCTCCCTCTTCTGTGTGTGTGTGTGTGTGTGTGTGTGTGTGTGTGTGTGTGTGTGTGTGTGTGTGTGTGTGTGCGTGTGTGTGTGTGTGTGTGTGTCCTGAATTGAATGCATGCATACCTTCAGCATTGCACAGGGGGATTTTGTTTCTCCTAAATTCAACAGAGAAGAAAAGAGAAACACAAAAGCTATTTTAATGACAGTCAAATTTATTTGCGCCCACATTACGGTCAGCAGCGGTGCAGAAACCAGCAGCTCTGGGGTGGAAACACACACTGCTTTTAGGTGTGTTTGCCATGATTAGGTCGTCTGGCTCATACTATATTTAAATAGGGCGTGTCTCACACGCATGCACACACACACACACATTATTCAGGTGCTCTGTTTGTCTTCTCCACCCATATCCAGTGCACACAAATCCCTGCAAACATCAGCTAATAGAGAGAGGCAGATCTGGAGATTTAACATGTATTTTATCAGATAAACAAACAAACAAACAAACAAATAAAAAGGCATTGAACATTTTGGCCTCATTTTTCATCATTATCTGTAATTGCAGCCATAGGCCAGATACAAGAAATGAAACACCACTATGAAATGATTTTCATTACTAGTTTGAGAACAGTGGTTTCTCCTCATGTACACACACACACACACACACACACACACACACACACACACACACACACACACACACACACACACACACACACACACACACACACACACACACATACTGGTTTTTGTGAATTACCAGGACACTGCAGCCCAAACAGGTGTGTTGGTGTATTAGGGGGACACCCCTTTCCACTTGCTGTACAGAGATGTGGTGAAGATCAAAAAATCTATTTTGACCCATACAACACAGATTTCACTTTAAAGTTTGTTTACACAAAACACAATCTATAATGTAACAACCTGAAAATATACACAATTATGAGGACAATTTATAATTTGATACACAAGCCCCACCTATGACACAAAACGTTATTATAAGGACTAAAGTGATTTCTGAGGACACTAGATATACAACACACAAAAGTGTCATTTGAGTGTATTAAAGGGACATACCTGATATATGAGGACTAATGGCTTAACACATACACAATAGTAAAGACTGTGTATTAAAGGGACATACCTGATATATGAGGACTAATGGCTTAACACATACACAATAGTAAAGACTGTGTATTAAAGGGACATACCTGATATATGAGGACTAATGGTTTAACACATACACAATAGTAAAGACTGTGTATTAAAGGGACATACCTGATATATGAGGACTAATGGTTTAACACATACACAATAGTAAAGACTGTGTATTAAAGGGACATACCTGATATATGAGGACTAATGGCTTAACACATACACAATAGTAAAGACTGTGTATTAAAGGGACATACCTGATATATGAGGACTAATGGCTTAACACATACACAATAGTAAAGACTGTGTATTAAAGGGACATACCTGATATATGAGGACTAATGGCTTAACACATACACAATAGTAAAGACTGTGTATTAAAGGGACATACCTGATATATGAGGACTAATGGCTTAACACATACACAATAGTAAAGACTGTGTATTAAAGGGACATACCTGATATATGAGGACTAATGGCTTAACACATACACAATAGTAAAGACTGTGTATTAAAGGGACATACCTGATATATGAGGACTAATGGTTTAACACATACACAATAGTAAAGACTGTGTATTAAAGGGACATACCTGATATATGAGGACTAATGGCTTAACACATACACAATAGTAAAGACTGTGTATTAAAGGGACATACCTGATATATGAGGACTAATGGCTTAACACATACACAATAGTAAAGACTGTGTATTAAAGGGACATACCTGATATATGAGGACTAATGGTTTAACACATACACAATAGTAAAGACTGTGTATTAAAGGGACATACCTGATATATGAGGACTAATGGCTTAACACATACACAATAGTAAAGACTGTGTATTAAAGGGACATACCTGATATTTGAGGACCAATGATCAAACTCAGAACATGGTGCACGCATTGTGCAAGTATGTAAAATATTTTTGTATAGTGCTGTAAATATGCTACCTTACCTTTTATAGTGTGTATTCAAGGATGTACTATTTGGGAGTGACATAAGGGATTGTCTGTCTGTCTGTCTGTCTGTCTGTCTGTCTGTCTGTCTGTCTGTCTGTCTGTCTGTCTGTCTGTCTGTCTGTCTGTCTGTCTGTCTGTCTGTCTATCTATCTATCTATCTATCTATACACATAATGTAAATCTAGCCGGTTGTTTGCAGAAAAACCCAGAGTGGGTGATCATATTTAAGCGAAGAAACAACATTCAAACAAGCGGTGCAGACATAACAGTATGCACATTCTGTGAACAAAGAGCAAAGTTTATTTTGTTCTTGTTTACAGCAAAATTACTGTAGTTGCCCTTAATATTTTACATCACAAGATCATTTTGTGTATCAAGAAACATCCTGTGTGTACTGTGTGTAATGAAAAAACAAACGCTCTTACTTTAAGTGTAAAGAGAACAACTTAAATATTTTAACTGTTCCTAAGCATAACAGCTAAACTAAACATTGCTGAAAGCATACTGAATCCATGAACAAACTTTAACAGCAGAAGAATATTCTGCTTACATATAAACAAAAAGTAAAAAACAAAAACACCTAATGAGACTGTTTCTTTTTTAGGGTTAAGCCGCGATTCCTGACAAAATCCCTAATGTTTTGGAGCGTGCGAGTAGCCAAAGCTGGATGCTCAGCATTCTTGCACTGCTGGCATTCAATTTTAGTGGCGAGTTTACCCCTTGCTATGTGGTCGCGGAAATGCCTCTGTACTGCTGCAATTTCAGTTGGAGACCAGGCTTGTTTCTGCTTCCTTTTAGCATCATCCAGATTTTTTTCAGCAGAATTTTCATGATTCCCTACAAAAGAGGAAAACAGGTTCCTGAACCCTGGGTTGAACACTATGATGGCCAGAGCTCCTCTCCCTCTTCTCCCAACCAGCCACACTCTTACCAACCCTTGTCTTTAGTCAAGTCTTGTTGTATAGGTCACTAATCCGTAAGAGTAAAATTGGTTTTAACTGTTGGCCCAATGTTACATTCCTCATACATCAAATATCAAATTGTAAATAAAAGAATAAAATTAAAGACCTGACTACATGGTTGCTTATTTCCTAATATAGATTTAGGCCTGTCACTAGGGATGCAACGATAAACTGATTTCACTATTAACCGTGCTTTAATTCGTCACGGTTAATTAATCGTTAAGGCTTCTCAACACAGCGTTTCTTCTGCACGGAATAAAACTGCTGCAACTAAAAGTTTTTCCAACTGTGCGCTAGCTTAAAGTTCAGAGGTCAAGACTGAGCACTGAGAATGTGAACATGCTTACATTTCTGCACTATAATATGAACAGAAAGGACTGAAGATAAGTGTGCAATTTGAGGGCCATGTTGTATGTGGGTCCTGCAGCTTTTGACTCCTTGTTTTGTTCCAAAAGGATATGTATAGCTTGCTAATATTCAATACCAGAGATGTGTTTCTTTTTATTTATTTTCACTGTACTGCATTATTCATTTTCAAAAGGAGGCTATATTGTTAAGTCAAAAGCCAGTTAGAGCTTTTTTATTTTCAATGTTTCTACTCTGGTCCAAAAAAAATGAAAATACCAAACAATTTTGTAATATAGTTGATCACAACTTAAAGTGCATTTAACTACATTTGTCCTCTTTAATAGGGAAATACTTAGCTAATATTTAGCTAAGATTTTATATAGACAAATACTATTACTTTTTATTCTTATTTTTATTTATTTATTTATTCATTATTCTGTTATATATTTTCAGTGTAAAATTATTACAGGACTGGAAATGGACTATTATTTGTTTTAACTAATAGTGTTTTAAAATGAATTAATGAATAATAATTACTGTGATAACTGTGAAACCGTGATTATTCCTCAGACTATAATCGTACAGCCAAAATCTATAATCGCTGCATCCCACCCTGTCACGATAATCAATATATCGACTTATCGCACAATAAATGTACATGATCTCAATTTTTGCCAATGCAATACATCACCATTTATATTTACATAAAAAACACAATAACATAAAACATAACATAAAACATAAAAAAAGGAAAAATCTGTAGATGGAAAAATCTCCATAACAGTTCTTCGTCCATTTGTCTTTTTTCTATTTGTAAGAAAATGTGGATTTACTATTATTATTATTTTTTTTTACTATTATTCAAGTTTTTTAAGGTATCTAATATTTGGACACTTAATTTTCATGATCTAAATCATTTATGAATTAAATGTTTGTTTATTAATTGAAAGTGTGTGGCCTTCTTGCATTATTATGCTGTTATATTATTATTTTACATTCACTGGCATAAAATGGTCTTAAAATGACAATAATATCACTTATCACAATTATTTTAAGGGGCAATATATCGACCAACAAAAAGTTATCATGACAGGCCAATATAGATAAGTAGTTCTCATTATACTAGTAGTATTCTCATCATACCTTGAGATGAGCCTCCAAAGGAAGTCTCAATATCTGTGAATAGACAAATAAAACACTATAACAAACAGTAGTATTGCTTGGTCTGCATGAATTGAATCAAACCTTAATGGATATGCTGGCTGAGTGAGGTAGATGCTCATACCATCTGAGGTGCCTGTAGGGTTCACAACAGGCCGCCTAGCTTTCTTCATTCCTGTGGTATGAATAGAATGGCTCAGAATAAAGGTTCTGATGGAACATACTCAAACATTTCATAAATTATTCTACACATTTAAGTGGAAACTGTAAATCTCTAGCAAAAAATCCTCCTTTACTATAAAACCAGCTAAAATGATTGATCTAGAGAATTCCCTAGTACAGTGTTCTTTCTTTATATGATTGTGTGCTTTTACCAGGTTGTTCATGCTCCTCCCTCCTGCTGTGATATTTGTCCTTCATGCAATGATCTTTAAAAAAATAAAAATAAAATACATATTCAAAACATGGTAACACTTTATGGCAAGTGTGAATCTCATGAATTATCAGGAACTAACACAAGCTCAAAGTCTTTCATTCATGACTTCATGGATGAAAAACACCTTAAGGCTATGTTCACACTTAGCGTCTTTTTTCGAACTACCAGCGTCTGTTCTACATTATAACCCTATGGAGTAAACCGTTTTTTCAAAAAAGTCCTGAGCGCTTTTTTAGACGCCACCGCCGGCGTCTTTTTCTGCAGCTCAGAGCGTCTTTTTAAGTTGAAAAAAGTTCAACTTTTATGAAAAGAACGCCCTACGTCAAGCGCCTTTTTGACAGCTGACCAATGACAAGCGAGTAGTGAGACCTGTCGTTTCCATAACAACAAGAATAACAAGAAAAAATGGAGACGGTGCCGGTAGATAAACTTATCGTCCTTGTTTCGGAGCACAAGGAGCTCCATACAGTTTCCTTTCCTGTATAATGTCGTGCACCCACAAACGTCTTTGTGAACCGACATTCTCCTCCCCGGTAACTTCAAAAGCCATCGCAAGAGCCAACTTTCTCTTTCTCGACATTTTTTGCATCACACAGCACTAGGCTACTGTTGCAGCTGTTGTTATAGCAACAAAAGACGCGCTCGGCTGCTATTTGTAACCGAACGCTGCCAGCGTTTTCTTTTTTGCTAAAAAAACGGCATTGTCAACTTTTTCTTGTCAAAAAAGACACTAAGTGTGAACATAGCCTAAGACATTAAGACAAGTACATCATCATGATTTATGTTTATTATGCATGATCATGATGTTTCCATTGTTCACAAAAAACAAGGTATTTACTTTACATTGTAGATAAACCTATAGTCATGGCACATGATTCAAAATACAAAAAAACATTTTGTGCATGTAAGACTACTTGAATTATTAAAAGGAATATAGAAAAATAATAAATATTACCTCATGCATGCATACAGGCTAGAAGAGTATATCAATTAATGTCAGAACTCATGTTTTTCATTAAAGATGAGGTATCAAGCATGTTCATGTCTTCTTCATAGTAGCCTGTAGGAATATGGACAGAGCGCAACACTGGCCAATCACAGCACAGTGTGCAAAATTTGTTGACATCTCAAACAATTCATCACCACAGGCACTCACAAATCAGGCAACCAACTGGATCTGGTTTACACACGCAACTGCATCACAGACAACATCTTGGTGAGACCTCTCCATGTTTCAGATCATTTCCTCATCACTTTCAGTCTACAACTCTCTGCCCCTGCACCACCAACCCCACCACCAGTCACTTTCAGGCGAAACCTGCGCTCACTTTCTCTCGCCCATCTCTCCTCTGCCGTGTCTTCTTCTCTTCCCTCACCCCCACAATTCTCATCTCTGGATGTGAATACCGCAACGGATACCTTCTGCTCCACTCTAACCTCTTCTCTAGACAATATCTGCCCTCTTTCCTCCAGGCCAGCACGCGCTACTCCCTCTAACCCCTGGCTATCTGAGGTTCTTCGGGAACACCGGACCGAACTCAGGGCAATGGAGAGGAAATGGCGCAAATCAAAAGACACATCTGACCTGAGTATGTATCAATCTCTCCTCTCTTCCTTTTCCGTTGATGTTCATGCTGCAAAATCTTCCTACTTCCACAACAAGATCAACAGCTCCTCCAACACACGATCACTCTTCAAGACATTCAACTCTCTCCTCTGTCCTCCTCCACCACCACCACCCACCTCCTCTTTAACTGCTGACGATTTTGCGAACTTCTTCACCAACAAGACAACAACTATCAGCAGTCAGTTCTCAGCTCCTCACACACAGGAGCACAGACCGACCCCTTCCACAGCCAATCACCCTCTCTCCTCCTTCTCTCCGCTAACCGAGGAAAAAGTATCTACACTTCTCCTCTCCAGTCATCCTACCACCTGCCCTCTTGACCCCATCCCCTCACACCTTCTACAAGCCATATCTCACACACTTCTACCAGCTCTCACACACATCATCAACTCATCCCTCCATACTGGCACTTTTCCTACTGCATTCAAGCAGGCTCTGGTAACTCAACTGCTGAAAAAATCAACACTTAACACATCACTTGTAGAGAACTACAGACCTACCTCTCTACTTTTCCTTTCAAATTACTAAATGTAAATGTAAATGTAAATCCAAATACAGTAGTCTTACATCCAAATACAGACTGTATATGTCACTCATTGTTTACACAGTGCAGAGATTGTGAATACAACGGCTAAACAAAATTCGGTTGCAACAATCAGGATAAGCACAAGTAATTACCATTCTGATTAGCTGTAGTGACCACAATCACTCTGCACTGTATAAACAAATAAGTGACCTATACACAAGATGTATTTTGCATTTTGCATTTTATACAGCATGTATTTGGTTTAGTCTGTGCATGTTTGGGACCCATTGACTGCCATTATATCCCAGATGACACACGCAAGTCTGCAAGATGTCTGTTAAAGATCTCTTGATCTGGAAACATCCGCTGTCTAAAAACTTTCTTTCAGATGTCAGTTTTACATACATTCTAAATTATAAACATCTTAAAGACATCTAACAGACGTCTATGTGACATCTAAAAAGAGACATCCAATAGACGTATTGCAGATGAGCAAATAACCTAAATAATACATCTTGCAGATGTAAATGCAGACGTCAAATAGACATCTTCTAGATGTACGTGCGCTATCAGGGATATGACTGAAAGACTGCAGCGGTTTGAGTTAAAAATCTTTGAGTTCTACTGAAGAAACAAAGTCATCTACATCACTGACTCCTAGGGATTAGCAGTTGAACCTCACATTTTCATTTCTGGGTGAACTATCGCTTTAATAACACACTGTTTATCAGTATTTCCAGAAGACCAAGTTACCACTTTACTTGAGGGTTCACACACGATGAGGTCATAAGAAATTAATGCTTAGTTAATGATGACTACTGTATTTGGATGTCAACAGAATTCACATACTCTGTGCTGTGATTGGCCAGTGTTGGGGGTCTGTCCATTTACATGCAGGCTGCTATGAAGAAGACATACGTGCTTGATAACTCATCATAATTAATGAAAAACATTAGTTCTCACATGAATTACTGTTACTGATATACTGTTCTAACCTGTATGCATGCATGAGGCAATGCAGATTTTTGTATATATTATTATAATAATTCAAGTAATCTTATTTGAGAAAAAAAAATGTTTTAGTACATGTACCAAAAGCATAGCTTTATCCATAATGGATATTAAAAATCTTGTTTTCTGTGAAAAAGAAAACATCAAGATCATGCATAATAACCTATTAATCATGATGATGTACTCATCTTAGTGAATGTCTTAAGGTGTTTTTCATCTATGAGGTCATGAATAAAAGATTTTGAACTCATGCTAGTTCCTGATAATTGAGATATTAATGGATGAAGTAATTCATAATTCTCCATTAATTTATGCATTAATTCATGGTAATTCATGTACCCCTACTGTAAAGTGCTCCCCAAAAACTTGCATCATTTACACAATGTTATAATTTAAGCAATCAAAAGCAACCTAAACTGCATTTTAAACATTTCTAACAGTCATTTTGGTTTCAAAAGTATATATACACATGTGGGTTTGAAGTTAAAAAAGTTTTAGTATTCTCATACCTTTAGATGGGCCTCCTAAGGCAGGATCAGTATCTGTGAATAGAAAAATAAAATACTATAACAAACAGCAGCGGCGCTTGGTCTATATGAATTATGCTTCTGTGACATCTCTGAACTACTGTATAATGTTTTGGTGCATCATATGGTGCACTTCTTACACTGACTTTACTGATTTGATGTTTGTATGTTTATGTGCTTTTACCTGTTTCTGTTTGTGTCTGTGGATGCGCCTCCTCAGCATCACTGTCTTCACTATGTTCCGAATCAGAAAAGTCTAACTTGTCTAAAAAAAAAATTGAGTATCAAGTAAGCTTAACATTGCTAATGTTAGAGTAAAAATAGAAGACATAGTGATAACTCTAATATCTGGTGAACATTACATTAAGATCTACGTTAGGGATTATCTTTAGGATATGAATATACTTAGTTAACTTCAAAATGTCATTTGTAACAACTTTAGTAGCATTACCTTCAATTTCAATTTCTTCTAGGGTTTTGCCGTGGAGATTTGAAAGAGAATCTTTCTCCATAGCGAGGAGTAACTTTGAAATCTTGGCCAGCTGGGTTGTAGCCTCCGGAAGTCGATAATATTCTCTGTGCACACGAATATCGTGGCCCAAGAAGTCCGCAACTTGGTCTAACTCGTGGTTTTTCAGGTTAAGCACCTGCGACAAAGTTGCCACATGTTTGCGCAGTTGGGTCGACCGGAGGAGTTCCGGGTTTTGTGCACCACACTCGTGTGCATAGATCCTCAGACAGTCTTGTCCTCTATAACAACTCAAACAGCTTGGTCGAGCAAACAGGAATTGGTTTTCCTCAGGGACTCCACATTCCCTTCTTCTGCTTATGAGGAGGTTTAAGGCATCAACCATGTCTGGTGACAGCAAAACTGCCACTTTTCGCCCTCTTTTACCCCTAAGTTCCACCCGACTAAAATGTGTACAAAGTTTTTGTTCAAACTTTGTTAGCCCAACAGCAACATCTTTGTGTAGGGGAGCTGTATCCCTCTCTAGAAAACCTTTGAGTTGCATTTTTGCAACCTCTCCTCCACGTCGCCGATTGAACACAATTATTTTTGCAAGAGTTGCTTTGCATAGGTCGCCATAGACTTGTGCTGATGGCATCTGTTTCAAGTTCTCAGAACCTAAATCAACAACCTTTTCAAGATGCTGGTGAAGAAGTTTTACATCCTCTGTGAAAGGGAGGGTAGACGGCTTGTTAAAGCGCCCCTCATTCAAGGTGGTCAAAGCTGTGTGGGAAACGAGTTCAGACCATTTAGCATCATACAGCTTTTTGAATGCTTGGGTTGACTTTATCCCCTCACCATCTTCTGCCATTAGAGCTCGGCAATGTACAATGTCACATATCTTATTCAGTGAGTGGCCCAACTTAAGGGCAAGGCTTGGAGTCTGGAATGAGTGTTTTACATCATCAAACCCAGATACCTTTTTGACAGCCTGGATAACAACATTGAATTTTTCAGGTCTCACAGCATCTTCAAGAGTCTGTACAGAAAATTCCTTTCTCAGAATCAGCAGAAGTCTTCCAACTTCCCGGAGCTTCTGTCGAATATAGTCAAATTTAGTGGGATCTTGCCCATGTTTATTGTAAAATGACTGGGCCAGCTGAAGAATGCAAAAGTCACTCCGCACAGCAGCAGAGATGTCATCGTCTTTCATCACAGTTAGCAGTTTCCAAACACCTTGTGATATTTGTTGGCAGAGGGCTGCATTAGACATTGTTGCCAAAGACAAGACCCTAGTTCTTCCTGGCTCTGCCTGATCTTCCACTGGTTTGGAAAGACAATTTCGAACGTGTCTCCAGAGATCCCTTCGGAGAAACATTGCATGGCAATACATACAGTGCACATAATCTTTTGAATCATATCTTTTCTTTGGCTTACGTCTGAGTTTTAACAATCCAGTCCCATTCGCTAAAACATCTGCATTGTGTTCATAGTTTCCTTTGTTCCGCAGTTTGTTCAGAAGTTTTTGACGCTCTTTGGAATGTTTTGGTAGAGCCAAAGCCCGAGCAACATCGACGTTTGAATTCTCATGGACTTTTAAGTGGCGTGTAAATTTTGACTGCGGTTTTCCACAAATGTAGCAGTAATTCTTCTTGCTTACTGAAGAGGATATATTTGAAGATTGTAAAGATGGATCTTCCCCTGTGCCTGTGATATCCTCAACAGTGCTTTCAGTATTGCCATCGCTGTGAACTTTCGATATTTGTACTTGTATGGCTTTCCTACTAGGCATTTCAAGCTGTGCTGTGCAGACTGGAACTTTTGGGAGTGAACCTATGACACTTTCTTGGCATGGTCTGCCATTTTGAATTTCTGCAGTAGATTTGATGCAGAACACTTCAGTATTTTTAATGTTTAAGAGTTTTTCTGGAGACGCTATGCTTACGTCTGAACCTTCTGAGACAGAATTAGGTACATAGTCCTCATCCGACATGTTCTCACTGGAAAATTCTACTTCGGAATCCTGAAATAGTAAACATATCTTTTGTACATACTCAGAAAGTTTAGTTCTAAGGAAGAAAAATGCTGAAAAATAAAACATATCTGACTATTCAATAAATCATACTTACGGATGTTGAGGGGTCAGGTTTGGGCTTCACATTTTTCTCGTAGCAAGTTTTATGCCAGAAGCGGGAACAAACTAGATTGAGCATATAATAAACAAGGTTGGTTTCATTTGAATAAAAGGTGATTCAAGAAAAGATGCTTTAAAAAGTGATAGATAAAGCAGTGATAGATGATCAGTGTGTTTGAAAGTGTGGCTATAAGATGGAAGAGAACAGACAGGGTTCCCACACCTTAGTTAACTTCAAATTCAAGGACCTTTCAAGGACTTTCCAGGTCCAATACTCTCAAATTCAAGGACTTAATGTGGGGACAGATTTCAAGTGAGAGCAAGGTTATATCTTGTTACCTTATAAGATACATTGTTACAGTTTTGCGCGCGTGAACGTCATGGCAACGTACAACACAAAGTACCTTACGCGGGAAACACTTAGCGTAATGCGTAAATGCGGGTAACTAAGGTAAATCAAGCAAGCTAATATGGCCACGAAGTGTTGACGAAATAACACATTAGCGGACCGGAATAATATGGATTTTTTTCCAGAAAACTTCTTGCACAAAATAAATTCAAGCACTTTCAAGGACCTGTATCTATGTGTGTTTATTTTCAAAAACTTTCCAGGGCCTTGAATTTTTTTTGTCAGATTCACAAACTTTCAAGGATTTCAAGGACCCGTGGGAACCCTGACAGAGAAAGGAGAAGACTAATATAAATATGAATCGATTACACAATTACACAGGCAGACAGACTGAGCAAGACAGAAAGAAAGAATGAAAAGTTAACTTTTTCAAGCTAATTTAAAGATGCATTTAGAACGTCAAGATTACACAGTTTTAGGGTTTCAATGGTAAAGCATTTTTAAAAGTATTAAAATTGTCTGAACAAAATACTTACCCTTACATCTCACACCAGCCCACTTAAAAGCAGAATAAGGACCACTACAGCAATCACATTTATTCAAGCTTGATACTACCGTAGATATTATGACATGTTTACAGTTCTGTTGAAAAAAAAGAAGTTATAATTGATTAGAGGAAATTATACTGTATTACTATAGTTAGGTGTTAAAGGCACAATAGAATGCATTAATACAATATTTAAATTGGTCTCTGATATCTATACAGAAGGTATGTGGCTTAGGTAAGGGCAAAAATGATTTAGAAACAGTTTTATCTTTCCATATTATTCAACAATGCCAAGGTAAATTTCAAGGTTTTTCATTATATGGCACCTTTAAGACATAGGGCTAAGGTTTGAACAAGTTATTTTAATTTCACAAATAACAAAATGTATATCACAAATGTACTGCACTGTAGTATGACAAAAGCAGTAAGTATGGGGACATGGTGCAGTTTGACAAAACACACACTGAACTTCTACCCATCCCCCACAACATGACAAAAGCAGTAAGTATGGGGACATGGTGCAGTTTGACAAAACACACACTGAACTTCTACCCATCCCCCACAACATGACAAAAGCAGTAAGTATGGGGACATGGTGCAGTTTGACAAAACACACACTGAACTTCTACCCATCCCCCACAACATGACAAAAGCAGTAAGTATGGGGACATGGTGCAGTTTGACAAAACACACACTGAACTTCTACCCATCCCCCACAACATGACAAAAGCAGTAAGTATGGGGGACTTACGACAAAAGCAGTAAGTATGGGGGACATACGACACACAAACCATTGTGCAGTTTGACAAAACACACCCTGAACTTCTACCCATCCCCCACAACATGACAAAAGCAGTAAGTATGGGGGACATACGACAAAAGCAGTAAGTATGGGGGACATACGACACACAAACCATGGTGCAGTTTGACAAAACACACACTGAACTTCTACCCATCCCCCACAACATGACAAAAGCAGTAAGTATGGGGGACTTACGACAAAAGCAGTAAGTATGGGGGACATACGACACACAAACCATTGTGCAGTTTGACAAAACACACACTGAACTTCTACCCATCCCCCACAACATGACAAAAGCAGTAAGTATGGGGGACTTACGACAAAAGCAGTAAGTATGGGGGACATATGACACACAAACCATTGTGCAGTTTGACAAAACACACACTGAACTTCTACCCATCCCCCACAACATGACAAAAGCAGTAAGTATGGGGGACTTACGACAAAAGCAGTAAGTATGGGGGACATACGACACACAAACCATTGTGCAGTTTGACAAAACACACCCTGAACTTCTACCCATCCCCCACAACATGACAAAAGCAGTAAGTATGGGGACATACGACAAAAGCAGTAAGTATGGGGACATACGACACACAAACCATGGTGCAGTTTGACAAAACACACCCTGAACTTCTACCCATCCCCCACAACATGACAAAAGCAGTAAGTATGGGGACATACGATACACAAACCATGGTGCAGTTTGACAAAACACACACTGAACTTCTACCCATCCCCCACAACATGACAAAAGCAGTAAGTATGGGGGACTTACGATACACAAACCATTGTGCAGTTTGACAAAACACACCCTGAACTTCTACCCATCCCCCACAACATGACAAAAGCAGTAAGTATGGGGGACTTACGACAAAAGCAGTAAGTATGGGGGACATACGACACACAAACCATTGTGCAGTTTGACAAAACACACCCTGAACTTCTACCCATCCCCCACAAAATGACAAAAGCAGTAAGTATGGGGACATACAACATATGATACACATGCTAGCTCAGAATGAACCATCATCCATATACCATTGTAAATTAAACAATTCCTATGACTGATGATACATGGGGCAACTTTATGAGCAACGTTGCGGGGCAACTTGGGTTAATGTTGGCATCAGTGGGCAACCAGAAGAGACACAGGGCCCATGACTGATTTAAAGTCTGAAAAAATTTTTTTTTACCCATTCTCAGTTGGGAAAGTGCCCAAGCAACATTGGTCAAAAAAAGTTGCCTGGCAAGATTGCTCAAAATGTTGTCCTGTGTATCATCAGCCTATCACTATCTTTTTTAATTCTTTAAGTTTGTAATTAAAAATCACTGTTGTTGCCAACTAAAGAACATTTAAGAAATAAATGCTTATTAAATGCTCATTTTTAATGGAAAGTACATTACCTGTTGAGTGTTGTCATGACATGTCAGCTGAGAATCAGACGTTGTTGAGATCTGAAAAGGTTTGAGTACTGAACATTAAATTTGGATAACACGGCAGTACATGGTGATGCTTTGAGTATCCAAAACAACTAATGTGAAAATGACATAAAGTGAATTCTTAGATCAAACAATCAGGGCATGTGAGAATTCATTGCAGCACACAGTCCTAATCGTCTGTAATGCTAAGGTAATGATTCTACATCATCTTACCAAAGTTAATGGAGATTTAACTACCTGTTGAGCATTAGAAACACACACTTACCTCCTTTGACCCGTCTCCTGCTGCACAGCTGACCAAAGCATGCACCTGTTGTTCGGTCTCAGAACAAACCTGTGAAATATGAAAGATTTGTGTAATCAGATTGACAAAAGGTCAACTATACTATGTTATAAAACACTTTTTATGGAAATCTTAAAGAAATCAATAGTTTATAAGGATTTTGCATCATCTTACCAAAGTTAATGGAGATTTAACTACCTGTTGAGCATTAGAAACACACACTTACCTCCTTTGACCCGTCTCCTGCTGCACAGCTGACCAAAGCATGCACCTGTTGTTCAATCTCAGAACAAACCTGTGAAATATGAAAGATTTGTGTAATCAGATTGACAAAAGGTCAACTATACTATGTTATAAAACACTTTTTATGGAAATCTTAAAGACATCAATAGTTTATAAGGATTTTGCATCATCTTACCAAAGTTAATGGAGATTTAACTACCTGTTGAGCATTAGAAACACACACTTACCTCCTTTGACCCATCTCTTGCTGCACAGCTGACCAAAGCATGCACCTGTTGTTCGGTCTCAGAACAAACCTGTGAAATATGAAAGATTTGTGTAATCAGATTGACAAAAGGTCAACTATACTATGTTATAAAACACTTTTTATGGAAATCTTAAAGAAATCAATAGTTTATAAGGATTTTGCATCATCTTACCAAAGTTAATGGAGATTTAACTACCTGTTGAGCATTAGAAACACACACTTACCTCCTTTGACCCATCTCCTGCTGCACAGCTGACCAAAGCATGCACCTGTTGTTCAATCTCAGAACAAACCTGTGAAATATGAAAGATTTGTGTAATCAGATTGACAAAAGGTCAACTATACTATGTTATAAAACACTTTTTATGGAAATTTTAAAGAAATCAATAGTTTATAAGGATTTTGCATCATCTTACCAAAGTTAATGGAGATTTAACTACCTGTTGAGCATTAGAAACACACACTTACCTCCTTTGACCCATCTCTTGCTGCACAGCTGACCAAAGCATGCACCTGTTGTTCAATCTCAGAACAAACCTGTGAAATATGAAAGATTTGTGTAATCAGATTGACAAAAGGTCAACTATACTATGTTATAAAACACTTTTTATGGAAATCTTAAAGAAATCAATAGTTTATAAGGATTTTGCATCATCTTACCAAAGTTAATGGAGATTTAACTACCTGTTGAGCATTAGAAACACACACTTACCTCCTTTGACCCGTCTCCTGCTGCACAGCTGACCAAAGCATGCACCTGTTGTTCAATCTCAGAACAAACCTGTGAAATATGAAAGATTTGTGTAATCAGATTGACAAAAGGTCAACTATACTATGTTATAAATTACTTTTTATGGAAATTTTAAAGAAATCAATAGTTTATAAGGATTTTGCATCATCTTACCAAAGTTAATGGAGATTTAACTACCTGTTGAGCATTAGAAACACACACTTACCTCCTTTGACCCGTCTCCTGCTGCACAGCTGACCAAAGCATGCACCTGTTGTTCGGTCTCAGAACAAACCTGTGAAATATGAAAGATTTGTGTAATCAGATTGACAAAAGGTCAACTATACTATGTTATAAATTACTTTTTATGGAAATTTTAAAGAAATCAATAGTTTATAAGGATTTTGCATCATCTTACCAAAGTTAATGGAGATTTAACTACCTGTTGAGCATTAGAAACACACACTTACCTCCTTTGACCCATCTCTTGCTGCACAGCTGACCAAAGCATGCACCTGTTGTTCAATCTCAGAACAAACCTGTGAAATATGAAAGATTTGTGTAATCAGATTGACAAAAGGTCAACTATACTATGTTATAAATTACTTTTTATGAAAATTTTAAAGAAATCAATAGTTTATAAGGATTTTGCATCATCCTACCAAAGTTAATGGAGATTTAACTACCTGTTGAGCATTAGAAACACACACTTACCTCCTTTGACCCGTCTCCTGCTGCACAGCTGACCAAAGCATGCACCTGTTGTTCAATCTCAGAACAAACCTGTGAAATATGAAAGATTTGTGTAATCAGATTGACAAAAGGTCAACTATACTATGTTATAAATTACTTTTTATGAAAATTTTAAAGAAATCAATAGTTTATAAGGATTTTGCATCATCCTACCAAAGTTAATGGAGATTTAACTACCTGTTGAGCATTAGAAACACACACTTACCTCCTTTGACCCGTCTCCTGCTGCACAGCTGACCAAAGCATGCACCTGTTGTTCAATCTCAGAACAAACCTGTGAAATATGAAAGATTTGTGTAATCAGATTGACAAAAGGTCAACTATACTATGTTATAAAACACTTTTTATGGAAATTTTAAAGACATCAATAGTTTATAAGGATTTTGCATCATCTTACCAAAGTTAATGGAGATTTAACTACCTGTTGAGCATTAGAAACACACACTTACCTCCTTTGACCCATCTCCTGCTGCACAGCTGACCAAAGCATGCACCTGTTGTTCAATCTCAGAACAAACCTGTGAAATATGAAAGATTTGTGTAATCAGATTGACAAAAGGTCAACTATACTATGTTATAAAACACTTTTTATGGAAATTTTAAAGACATCAATAGTTTATAAGGATTTTGCATCATCTTACCAAAGTTAATGGAGATTTAACTACCTGTTGAGCATTAGAAACACACACTTACCTCCTTTGACCCATCTCCTGCTGCACAGCTGACCAAAGCATGCACCTGTTGTTCAATCTCAGAACAAACCTGTGAAATATGAAAGATTTGTGTAATCAGATTGACAAAAGGTCAACTATACTATGTTATAAAACACTTTTTATGGAAATTTTAAAGACATCAATAGTTTATAAGGATTTTGCATCATCTTACCAAAGTTAATGGAGATTTAACTACCTGTTGAGCATTAGAAACACACACTTACCTCCTTTGACCCATCTCCTGCTGCACAGCTGACCAAAGCATGCACCTGTTGTTCAATCTCAGAACAAACCTGTGAAATATGAAAGATTTGTGTAATCAGATTGACAAAAGGTCAACTATACTATGTTATAAAACACTTTTTATGGAAATTTTAAAGACATCAATAGTTTATAAGGATTTTGCATCATCTTACCAAAGTTAATGGAGATTTAACTACCTGTTGAGCATTAGAAACACACACTTACCTCCTTTGACCCATCTCCTGCTGCACAGCTGACCAAAGCATGCACCTGTTGTTCAATCTCAGAACAAACCTGTGAAATATGAAAGATTTGTGTAATCAGATTGACAAAAGGTCAACTATACTATGTTATAAAACACTTTTTATGGAAATTTTAAAGACATCAATAGTTTATAAGGATTTTGCATCATCTTACCAAAGTTAATGGAGATTTAACTACCTGTTGAGCATTAGAAACACACACTTACCTCCTTTGACCCGTCTCCTGCTGCACAGCTGACCAAAGCATGCACCTGTTGTTCGGTCTCAGAACAAACCTGTGAAATATGAAAGATTTGTGTAATCAGATTGACAAAAGGTCAACTATACTACGTTATAAAACACTTTTTATGGAAATTTTAAAGAAATCAATTCGTACAACCTCAGAACAAACCTGTGTGGGTTCAAAATCAAATACTAACACTTCTCCACATGTAACTGTAAACTGTGTCTTTTAATTAAAGTAAAAGGATTATTTCAATCTGTTAATACCTTTCTTCTCCATGGCCAGTCAGAATCTCCATAGTTATACGTTATCTCTTCCCCAGGACTTATGTCCTTTACTGCAAATAAGCACAGATGGGGCTTTCCGTCCACTCTGATTGTTTTCATTTTGCTGTTGGGGTTCACATGATCATCATTGACGATTCTCCCTAAAGAAGCATCTTCTCTGGCAGCATCAACCCTGAAACAGCAAGAACATAGTGCTATCTCCACGGTGTAATATTGACTGAATCATACAATAGGAAAGTTTCACAGAATAATAATAATAATAATAATAAAAAGTTAATTCTAGTTTACCACTGCTGCATCAGGAAATGCAAAGTTTATACATACCACAACTGTTTTCCATCACAACGAAATTCAAATAAAAAAACTTCAAGTGCAGCATGGTATACTCTGTGCCTTCTTTCATATTCTTTTTTAGATATGATTTCCCCTCGATATTCAATGAGGAAATCTCCCTTCTGAAAGTGGCGACAGCTGAACACTCCTCGACCTAACCAAGAGCAGATCAGTCAGGGTAGAAGTTAAAACAATACTTAAAACATAGACAATTGTGTTACTCACCTTTAAATGAATTTATGTATTTTATTTCAAATCCATCCTTATCTTTGAGAATCGATGAAAAATATGCAGCTTCATCCTTTGGTTTTAGTTTGGCCCTCCGGGACCTTGTTCCTGCCATTTCCTGCAAAAGCCAGATGATGTATTTGGTCACTTGATGAAATTATAATAATTATATGTTTTTTTTAGACATCACTGACCTAATCAACAATGAGTTTATACTTTTATTTGCTGTAGAGGGCTTAAATATAAACAATAGGGATCATTATGTACTACTTGCAGGTCAGTAAACAGCACCAGTGAAACAGGAAAGCATCTTAGACATTACAAATGTGTTTAGTATTTTTAACAATCTGAAACATGCTGCTTTTCTCCTTCTCAACTACACTGTGACTGTCACTAAAGAGAAACATTATGATTATGGCTATCAGACTTTTACAGGTCCTTCTCAAAAAATTAGCATATTGTGATAAAGTTCATTATTTTCCATAATGTAATGATAAAAATTAAACTTTCATATATTTTAGATTCATTGCACACCAACTGAAATATTTCAGGTCTTTTATTGTTTTAATACTGATGATTT
>NC_138738.1:38998468-39024662 GCF_965113295.1 Leuciscus leuciscus | reverse complement strand
ATTCCCTAGTACAGTGTTCTTTCTTTATATGATTGTGTGCTTTTACCAGGTTGTTCATGCTCCTCCCTCCTGCTGTGATATTTGTCCTTCATGCAATGATCTTTAAAAAAATAAAAATAAAATACATATTCAAAACATGGTAACACTTTATGGCAAGTGTGAATCTCATGAATTATCAGGAACTAACACAAGCTCAAAGTCTTTCATTCATGACTTCATGGATGAAAAACACCTTAAGGCTATGTTCACACTTAGCGTCTTTTTTCGAACTACCAGCGTCTGTTCTACATTATAACCCTATGGAGTAAACCGTTTTTTCAAAAAAGTCCTGAGCGCTTTTTTAGACGCCACCGCCGGCGTCTTTTTCTGCAGCTCAGAGCGTCTTTTTAAGTTGAAAAAAGTTCAACTTTTATGAAAAGAACGCCCTACGTCAAGCGCCTTTTTGACAGCTGACCAATGACAAGCGAGTAGTGAGACCTGTCGTTTCCATAACAACAAGAATAACAAGAAAAAATGGAGACGGTGCCGGTAGATAAACTTATCGTCCTTGTTTCGGAGCACAAGGAGCTCCATACAGTTTCCTTTCCTGTATAATGTCGTGCACCCACAAACGTCTTTGTGAACCGACATTCTCCTCCCCGGTAACTTCAAAAGCCATCGCAAGAGCCAACTTTCTCTTTCTCGACATTTTTTGCATCACACAGCACTAGGCTACTGTTGCAGCTGTTGTTATAGCAACAAAAGACGCGCTCGGCTGCTATTTGTAACCGAACGCTGCCAGCGTTTTCTTTTTTGCTAAAAAAACGGCATTGTCAACTTTTTCTTGTCAAAAAAGACACTAAGTGTGAACATAGCCTAAGACATTAAGACAAGTACATCATCATGATTTATGTTTATTATGCATGATCATGATGTTTCCATTGTTCACAAAAAACAAGGTATTTACTTTACATTGTAGATAAACCTATAGTCATGGCACATGATTCAAAATACAAAAAAACATTTTGTGCATGTAAGACTACTTGAATTATTAAAAGGAATATAGAAAAATAATAAATATTACCTCATGCATGCATACAGGCTAGAAGAGTATATCAATTAATGTCAGAACTCATGTTTTTCATTAAAGATGAGGTATCAAGCATGTTCATGTCTTCTTCATAGTAGCCTGTAGGAATATGGACAGAGCGCAACACTGGCCAATCACAGCACAGTGTGCAAAATTTGTTGACATCTCAAACAATTCATCACCACAGGCACTCACAAATCAGGCAACCAACTGGATCTGGTTTACACACGCAACTGCATCACAGACAACATCTTGGTGAGACCTCTCCATGTTTCAGATCATTTCCTCATCACTTTCAGTCTACAACTCTCTGCCCCTGCACCACCAACCCCACCACCAGTCACTTTCAGGCGAAACCTGCGCTCACTTTCTCTCGCCCATCTCTCCTCTGCCGTGTCTTCTTCTCTTCCCTCACCCCCACAATTCTCATCTCTGGATGTGAATACCGCAACGGATACCTTCTGCTCCACTCTAACCTCTTCTCTAGACAATATCTGCCCTCTTTCCTCCAGGCCAGCACGCGCTACTCCCTCTAACCCCTGGCTATCTGAGGTTCTTCGGGAACACCGGACCGAACTCAGGGCAATGGAGAGGAAATGGCGCAAATCAAAAGACACATCTGACCTGAGTATGTATCAATCTCTCCTCTCTTCCTTTTCCGTTGATGTTCATGCTGCAAAATCTTCCTACTTCCACAACAAGATCAACAGCTCCTCCAACACACGATCACTCTTCAAGACATTCAACTCTCTCCTCTGTCCTCCTCCACCACCACCACCCACCTCCTCTTTAACTGCTGACGATTTTGCGAACTTCTTCACCAACAAGACAACAACTATCAGCAGTCAGTTCTCAGCTCCTCACACACAGGAGCACAGACCGACCCCTTCCACAGCCAATCACCCTCTCTCCTCCTTCTCTCCGCTAACCGAGGAAAAAGTATCTACACTTCTCCTCTCCAGTCATCCTACCACCTGCCCTCTTGACCCCATCCCCTCACACCTTCTACAAGCCATATCTCACACACTTCTACCAGCTCTCACACACATCATCAACTCATCCCTCCATACTGGCACTTTTCCTACTGCATTCAAGCAGGCTCTGGTAACTCAACTGCTGAAAAAATCAACACTTAACACATCACTTGTAGAGAACTACAGACCTACCTCTCTACTTTTCCTTTCAAATTACTAAATGTAAATGTAAATGTAAATCCAAATACAGTAGTCTTACATCCAAATACAGACTGTATATGTCACTCATTGTTTACACAGTGCAGAGATTGTGAATACAACGGCTAAACAAAATTCGGTTGCAACAATCAGGATAAGCACAAGTAATTACCATTCTGATTAGCTGTAGTGACCACAATCACTCTGCACTGTATAAACAAATAAGTGACCTATACACAAGATGTATTTTGCATTTTGCATTTTATACAGCATGTATTTGGTTTAGTCTGTGCATGTTTGGGACCCATTGACTGCCATTATATCCCAGATGACACACGCAAGTCTGCAAGATGTCTGTTAAAGATCTCTTGATCTGGAAACATCCGCTGTCTAAAAACTTTCTTTCAGATGTCAGTTTTACATACATTCTAAATTATAAACATCTTAAAGACATCTAACAGACGTCTATGTGACATCTAAAAAGAGACATCCAATAGACGTATTGCAGATGAGCAAATAACCTAAATAATACATCTTGCAGATGTAAATGCAGACGTCAAATAGACATCTTCTAGATGTACGTGCGCTATCAGGGATATGACTGAAAGACTGCAGCGGTTTGAGTTAAAAATCTTTGAGTTCTACTGAAGAAACAAAGTCATCTACATCACTGACTCCTAGGGATTAGCAGTTGAACCTCACATTTTCATTTCTGGGTGAACTATCGCTTTAATAACACACTGTTTATCAGTATTTCCAGAAGACCAAGTTACCACTTTACTTGAGGGTTCACACACGATGAGGTCATAAGAAATTAATGCTTAGTTAATGATGACTACTGTATTTGGATGTCAACAGAATTCACATACTCTGTGCTGTGATTGGCCAGTGTTGGGGGTCTGTCCATTTACATGCAGGCTGCTATGAAGAAGACATACGTGCTTGATAACTCATCATAATTAATGAAAAACATTAGTTCTCACATGAATTACTGTTACTGATATACTGTTCTAACCTGTATGCATGCATGAGGCAATGCAGATTTTTGTATATATTATTATAATAATTCAAGTAATCTTATTTGAGAAAAAAAAATGTTTTAGTACATGTACCAAAAGCATAGCTTTATCCATAATGGATATTAAAAATCTTGTTTTCTGTGAAAAAGAAAACATCAAGATCATGCATAATAACCTATTAATCATGATGATGTACTCATCTTAGTGAATGTCTTAAGGTGTTTTTCATCTATGAGGTCATGAATAAAAGATTTTGAACTCATGCTAGTTCCTGATAATTGAGATATTAATGGATGAAGTAATTCATAATTCTCCATTAATTTATGCATTAATTCATGGTAATTCATGTACCCCTACTGTAAAGTGCTCCCCAAAAACTTGCATCATTTACACAATGTTATAATTTAAGCAATCAAAAGCAACCTAAACTGCATTTTAAACATTTCTAACAGTCATTTTGGTTTCAAAAGTATATATACACATGTGGGTTTGAAGTTAAAAAAGTTTTAGTATTCTCATACCTTTAGATGGGCCTCCTAAGGCAGGATCAGTATCTGTGAATAGAAAAATAAAATACTATAACAAACAGCAGCGGCGCTTGGTCTATATGAATTATGCTTCTGTGACATCTCTGAACTACTGTATAATGTTTTGGTGCATCATATGGTGCACTTCTTACACTGACTTTACTGATTTGATGTTTGTATGTTTATGTGCTTTTACCTGTTTCTGTTTGTGTCTGTGGATGCGCCTCCTCAGCATCACTGTCTTCACTATGTTCCGAATCAGAAAAGTCTAACTTGTCTAAAAAAAAAATTGAGTATCAAGTAAGCTTAACATTGCTAATGTTAGAGTAAAAATAGAAGACATAGTGATAACTCTAATATCTGGTGAACATTACATTAAGATCTACGTTAGGGATTATCTTTAGGATATGAATATACTTAGTTAACTTCAAAATGTCATTTGTAACAACTTTAGTAGCATTACCTTCAATTTCAATTTCTTCTAGGGTTTTGCCGTGGAGATTTGAAAGAGAATCTTTCTCCATAGCGAGGAGTAACTTTGAAATCTTGGCCAGCTGGGTTGTAGCCTCCGGAAGTCGATAATATTCTCTGTGCACACGAATATCGTGGCCCAAGAAGTCCGCAACTTGGTCTAACTCGTGGTTTTTCAGGTTAAGCACCTGCGACAAAGTTGCCACATGTTTGCGCAGTTGGGTCGACCGGAGGAGTTCCGGGTTTTGTGCACCACACTCGTGTGCATAGATCCTCAGACAGTCTTGTCCTCTATAACAACTCAAACAGCTTGGTCGAGCAAACAGGAATTGGTTTTCCTCAGGGACTCCACATTCCCTTCTTCTGCTTATGAGGAGGTTTAAGGCATCAACCATGTCTGGTGACAGCAAAACTGCCACTTTTCGCCCTCTTTTACCCCTAAGTTCCACCCGACTAAAATGTGTACAAAGTTTTTGTTCAAACTTTGTTAGCCCAACAGCAACATCTTTGTGTAGGGGAGCTGTATCCCTCTCTAGAAAACCTTTGAGTTGCATTTTTGCAACCTCTCCTCCACGTCGCCGATTGAACACAATTATTTTTGCAAGAGTTGCTTTGCATAGGTCGCCATAGACTTGTGCTGATGGCATCTGTTTCAAGTTCTCAGAACCTAAATCAACAACCTTTTCAAGATGCTGGTGAAGAAGTTTTACATCCTCTGTGAAAGGGAGGGTAGACGGCTTGTTAAAGCGCCCCTCATTCAAGGTGGTCAAAGCTGTGTGGGAAACGAGTTCAGACCATTTAGCATCATACAGCTTTTTGAATGCTTGGGTTGACTTTATCCCCTCACCATCTTCTGCCATTAGAGCTCGGCAATGTACAATGTCACATATCTTATTCAGTGAGTGGCCCAACTTAAGGGCAAGGCTTGGAGTCTGGAATGAGTGTTTTACATCATCAAACCCAGATACCTTTTTGACAGCCTGGATAACAACATTGAATTTTTCAGGTCTCACAGCATCTTCAAGAGTCTGTACAGAAAATTCCTTTCTCAGAATCAGCAGAAGTCTTCCAACTTCCCGGAGCTTCTGTCGAATATAGTCAAATTTAGTGGGATCTTGCCCATGTTTATTGTAAAATGACTGGGCCAGCTGAAGAATGCAAAAGTCACTCCGCACAGCAGCAGAGATGTCATCGTCTTTCATCACAGTTAGCAGTTTCCAAACACCTTGTGATATTTGTTGGCAGAGGGCTGCATTAGACATTGTTGCCAAAGACAAGACCCTAGTTCTTCCTGGCTCTGCCTGATCTTCCACTGGTTTGGAAAGACAATTTCGAACGTGTCTCCAGAGATCCCTTCGGAGAAACATTGCATGGCAATACATACAGTGCACATAATCTTTTGAATCATATCTTTTCTTTGGCTTACGTCTGAGTTTTAACAATCCAGTCCCATTCGCTAAAACATCTGCATTGTGTTCATAGTTTCCTTTGTTCCGCAGTTTGTTCAGAAGTTTTTGACGCTCTTTGGAATGTTTTGGTAGAGCCAAAGCCCGAGCAACATCGACGTTTGAATTCTCATGGACTTTTAAGTGGCGTGTAAATTTTGACTGCGGTTTTCCACAAATGTAGCAGTAATTCTTCTTGCTTACTGAAGAGGATATATTTGAAGATTGTAAAGATGGATCTTCCCCTGTGCCTGTGATATCCTCAACAGTGCTTTCAGTATTGCCATCGCTGTGAACTTTCGATATTTGTACTTGTATGGCTTTCCTACTAGGCATTTCAAGCTGTGCTGTGCAGACTGGAACTTTTGGGAGTGAACCTATGACACTTTCTTGGCATGGTCTGCCATTTTGAATTTCTGCAGTAGATTTGATGCAGAACACTTCAGTATTTTTAATGTTTAAGAGTTTTTCTGGAGACGCTATGCTTACGTCTGAACCTTCTGAGACAGAATTAGGTACATAGTCCTCATCCGACATGTTCTCACTGGAAAATTCTACTTCGGAATCCTGAAATAGTAAACATATCTTTTGTACATACTCAGAAAGTTTAGTTCTAAGGAAGAAAAATGCTGAAAAATAAAACATATCTGACTATTCAATAAATCATACTTACGGATGTTGAGGGGTCAGGTTTGGGCTTCACATTTTTCTCGTAGCAAGTTTTATGCCAGAAGCGGGAACAAACTAGATTGAGCATATAATAAACAAGGTTGGTTTCATTTGAATAAAAGGTGATTCAAGAAAAGATGCTTTAAAAAGTGATAGATAAAGCAGTGATAGATGATCAGTGTGTTTGAAAGTGTGGCTATAAGATGGAAGAGAACAGACAGGGTTCCCACACCTTAGTTAACTTCAAATTCAAGGACCTTTCAAGGACTTTCCAGGTCCAATACTCTCAAATTCAAGGACTTAATGTGGGGACAGATTTCAAGTGAGAGCAAGGTTATATCTTGTTACCTTATAAGATACATTGTTACAGTTTTGCGCGCGTGAACGTCATGGCAACGTACAACACAAAGTACCTTACGCGGGAAACACTTAGCGTAATGCGTAAATGCGGGTAACTAAGGTAAATCAAGCAAGCTAATATGGCCACGAAGTGTTGACGAAATAACACATTAGCGGACCGGAATAATATGGATTTTTTTCCAGAAAACTTCTTGCACAAAATAAATTCAAGCACTTTCAAGGACCTGTATCTATGTGTGTTTATTTTCAAAAACTTTCCAGGGCCTTGAATTTTTTTTGTCAGATTCACAAACTTTCAAGGATTTCAAGGACCCGTGGGAACCCTGACAGAGAAAGGAGAAGACTAATATAAATATGAATCGATTACACAATTACACAGGCAGACAGACTGAGCAAGACAGAAAGAAAGAATGAAAAGTTAACTTTTTCAAGCTAATTTAAAGATGCATTTAGAACGTCAAGATTACACAGTTTTAGGGTTTCAATGGTAAAGCATTTTTAAAAGTATTAAAATTGTCTGAACAAAATACTTACCCTTACATCTCACACCAGCCCACTTAAAAGCAGAATAAGGACCACTACAGCAATCACATTTATTCAAGCTTGATACTACCGTAGATATTATGACATGTTTACAGTTCTGTTGAAAAAAAAGAAGTTATAATTGATTAGAGGAAATTATACTGTATTACTATAGTTAGGTGTTAAAGGCACAATAGAATGCATTAATACAATATTTAAATTGGTCTCTGATATCTATACAGAAGGTATGTGGCTTAGGTAAGGGCAAAAATGATTTAGAAACAGTTTTATCTTTCCATATTATTCAACAATGCCAAGGTAAATTTCAAGGTTTTTCATTATATGGCACCTTTAAGACATAGGGCTAAGGTTTGAACAAGTTATTTTAATTTCACAAATAACAAAATGTATATCACAAATGTACTGCACTGTAGTATGACAAAAGCAGTAAGTATGGGGACATGGTGCAGTTTGACAAAACACACACTGAACTTCTACCCATCCCCCACAACATGACAAAAGCAGTAAGTATGGGGACATGGTGCAGTTTGACAAAACACACACTGAACTTCTACCCATCCCCCACAACATGACAAAAGCAGTAAGTATGGGGACATGGTGCAGTTTGACAAAACACACACTGAACTTCTACCCATCCCCCACAACATGACAAAAGCAGTAAGTATGGGGACATGGTGCAGTTTGACAAAACACACACTGAACTTCTACCCATCCCCCACAACATGACAAAAGCAGTAAGTATGGGGGACTTACGACAAAAGCAGTAAGTATGGGGGACATACGACACACAAACCATTGTGCAGTTTGACAAAACACACCCTGAACTTCTACCCATCCCCCACAACATGACAAAAGCAGTAAGTATGGGGGACTTACGACAAAAGCAGTAAGTATGGGGGACATACGACACACAAACCATTGTGCAGTTTGACAAAACACACACTGAACTTCTACCCATCCCCCACAACATGACAAAAGCAGTAAGTATGGGGGACTTACGACAAAAGCAGTAAGTATGGGGGACATATGACACACAAACCATTGTGCAGTTTGACAAAACACACACTGAACTTCTACCCATCCCCCACAACATGACAAAAGCAGTAAGTATGGGGGACTTACGACAAAAGCAGTAAGTATGGGGGACATACGACACACAAACCATTGTGCAGTTTGACAAAACACACCCTGAACTTCTACCCATCCCCCACAACATGACAAAAGCAGTAAGTATGGGGACATACGACAAAAGCAGTAAGTATGGGGACATACGACACACAAACCATGGTGCAGTTTGACAAAACACACCCTGAACTTCTACCCATCCCCCACAACATGACAAAAGCAGTAAGTATGGGGACATACGATACACAAACCATGGTGCAGTTTGACAAAACACACACTGAACTTCTACCCATCCCCCACAACATGACAAAAGCAGTAAGTATGGGGGACTTACGATACACAAACCATTGTGCAGTTTGACAAAACACACCCTGAACTTCTACCCATCCCCCACAACATGACAAAAGCAGTAAGTATGGGGGACTTACGACAAAAGCAGTAAGTATGGGGGACATACGACACACAAACCATTGTGCAGTTTGACAAAACACACCCTGAACTTCTACCCATCCCCCACAAAATGACAAAAGCAGTAAGTATGGGGACATACAACATATGATACACATGCTAGCTCAGAATGAACCATCATCCATATACCATTGTAAATTAAACAATTCCTATGACTGATGATACATGGGGCAACTTTATGAGCAACGTTGCGGGGCAACTTGGGTTAATGTTGGCATCAGTGGGCAACCAGAAGAGACACAGGGCCCATGACTGATTTAAAGTCTGAAAAAATTTTTTTTTACCCATTCTCAGTTGGGAAAGTGCCCAAGCAACATTGGTCAAAAAAAGTTGCCTGGCAAGATTGCTCAAAATGTTGTCCTGTGTATCATCAGCCTATCACTATCTTTTTTAATTCTTTAAGTTTGTAATTAAAAATCACTGTTGTTGCCAACTAAAGAACATTTAAGAAATAAATGCTTATTAAATGCTCATTTTTAATGGAAAGTACATTACCTGTTGAGTGTTGTCATGACATGTCAGCTGAGAATCAGACGTTGTTGAGATCTGAAAAGGTTTGAGTACTGAACATTAAATTTGGATAACACGGCAGTACATGGTGATGCTTTGAGTATCCAAAACAACTAATGTGAAAATGACATAAAGTGAATTCTTAGATCAAACAATCAGGGCATGTGAGAATTCATTGCAGCACACAGTCCTAATCGTCTGTAATGCTAAGGTAATGATTCTACATCATCTTACCAAAGTTAATGGAGATTTAACTACCTGTTGAGCATTAGAAACACACACTTACCTCCTTTGACCCGTCTCCTGCTGCACAGCTGACCAAAGCATGCACCTGTTGTTCGGTCTCAGAACAAACCTGTGAAATATGAAAGATTTGTGTAATCAGATTGACAAAAGGTCAACTATACTATGTTATAAAACACTTTTTATGGAAATCTTAAAGAAATCAATAGTTTATAAGGATTTTGCATCATCTTACCAAAGTTAATGGAGATTTAACTACCTGTTGAGCATTAGAAACACACACTTACCTCCTTTGACCCGTCTCCTGCTGCACAGCTGACCAAAGCATGCACCTGTTGTTCAATCTCAGAACAAACCTGTGAAATATGAAAGATTTGTGTAATCAGATTGACAAAAGGTCAACTATACTATGTTATAAAACACTTTTTATGGAAATCTTAAAGACATCAATAGTTTATAAGGATTTTGCATCATCTTACCAAAGTTAATGGAGATTTAACTACCTGTTGAGCATTAGAAACACACACTTACCTCCTTTGACCCATCTCTTGCTGCACAGCTGACCAAAGCATGCACCTGTTGTTCGGTCTCAGAACAAACCTGTGAAATATGAAAGATTTGTGTAATCAGATTGACAAAAGGTCAACTATACTATGTTATAAAACACTTTTTATGGAAATCTTAAAGAAATCAATAGTTTATAAGGATTTTGCATCATCTTACCAAAGTTAATGGAGATTTAACTACCTGTTGAGCATTAGAAACACACACTTACCTCCTTTGACCCGTCTCCTGCTGCACAGCTGACCAAAGCATGCACCTGTTGTTCAATCTCAGAACAAACCTGTGAAATATGAAAGATTTGTGTAATCAGATTGACAAAAGGTCAACTATACTATGTTATAAAACACTTTTTATGGAAATTTTAAAGAAATCAATAGTTTATAAGGATTTTGCATCATCTTACCAAAGTTAATGGAGATTTAACTACCTGTTGAGCATTAGAAACACACACTTACCTCCTTTGACCCATCTCTTGCTGCACAGCTGACCAAAGCATGCACCTGTTGTTCAATCTCAGAACAAACCTGTGAAATATGAAAGATTTGTGTAATCAGATTGACAAAAGGTCAACTATACTATGTTATAAAACACTTTTTATGGAAATCTTAAAGAAATCAATAGTTTATAAGGATTTTGCATCATCTTACCAAAGTTAATGGAGATTTAACTACCTGTTGAGCATTAGAAACACACACTTACCTCCTTTGACCCGTCTCCTGCTGCACAGCTGACCAAAGCATGCACCTGTTGTTCAATCTCAGAACAAACCTGTGAAATATGAAAGATTTGTGTAATCAGATTGACAAAAGGTCAACTATACTATGTTATAAATTACTTTTTATGGAAATTTTAAAGAAATCAATAGTTTATAAGGATTTTGCATCATCTTACCAAAGTTAATGGAGATTTAACTACCTGTTGAGCATTAGAAACACACACTTACCTCCTTTGACCCGTCTCCTGCTGCACAGCTGACCAAAGCATGCACCTGTTGTTCGGTCTCAGAACAAACCTGTGAAATATGAAAGATTTGTGTAATCAGATTGACAAAAGGTCAACTATACTATGTTATAAATTACTTTTTATGGAAATTTTAAAGAAATCAATAGTTTATAAGGATTTTGCATCATCTTACCAAAGTTAATGGAGATTTAACTACCTGTTGAGCATTAGAAACACACACTTACCTCCTTTGACCCATCTCTTGCTGCACAGCTGACCAAAGCATGCACCTGTTGTTCAATCTCAGAACAAACCTGTGAAATATGAAAGATTTGTGTAATCAGATTGACAAAAGGTCAACTATACTATGTTATAAATTACTTTTTATGAAAATTTTAAAGAAATCAATAGTTTATAAGGATTTTGCATCATCCTACCAAAGTTAATGGAGATTTAACTACCTGTTGAGCATTAGAAACACACACTTACCTCCTTTGACCCATCTCTTGCTGCACAGCTGACCAAAGCATGCACCTGTTGTTCAATCTCAGAACAAACCTGTGAAATATGAAAGATTTGTGTAATCAGATTGACAAAAGGTCAACTATACTATGTTATAAATTACTTTTTATGAAAATTTTAAAGAAATCAATAGTTTATAAGGATTTTGCATCATCCTACCAAAGTTAATGGAGATTTAACTACCTGTTGAGCATTAGAAACACACACTTACCTCCTTTGACCCGTCTCCTGCTGCACAGCTGACCAAAGCATGCACCTGTTGTTCAATCTCAGAACAAACCTGTGAAATATGAAAGATTTGTGTAATCAGATTGACAAAAGGTCAACTATACTATGTTATAAAACACTTTTTATGGAAATTTTAAAGACATCAATAGTTTATAAGGATTTTGCATCATCTTACCAAAGTTAATGGAGATTTAACTACCTGTTGAGCATTAGAAACACACACTTACCTCCTTTGACCCATCTCTTGCTGCACAGCTGACCAAAGCATGCACCTGTTGTTCAATCTCAGAACAAACCTGTGAAATATGAAAGATTTGTGTAATCAGATTGACAAAAGGTCAACTATACTATGTTATAAATTACTTTTTATGAAAATTTTAAAGAAATCAATAGTTTATAAGGATTTTGCATCATCCTACCAAAGTTAATGGAGATTTAACTACCTGTTGAGCATTAGAAACACACACTTACCTCCTTTGACCCGTCTCCTGCTGCACAGCTGACCAAAGCATGCACCTGTTGTTCAATCTCAGAACAAACCTGTGAAATATGAAAGATTTGTGTAATCAGATTGACAAAAGGTCAACTATACTATGTTATAAAACACTTTTTATGGAAATTTTAAAGACATCAATAGTTTATAAGGATTTTGCATCATCTTACCAAAGTTAATGGAGATTTAACTACCTGTTGAGCATTAGAAACACACACTTACCTCCTTTGACCCATCTCCTGCTGCACAGCTGACCAAAGCATGCACCTGTTGTTCAATCTCAGAACAAACCTGTGAAATATGAAAGATTTGTGTAATCAGATTGACAAAAGGTCAACTATACTATGTTATAAAACACTTTTTATGGAAATTTTAAAGACATCATAAGTTTATAAGGATTTTGCATCATCTTACCAAAGTTAATGGAGATTTAACTACCTGTTGAGCATTAGAAACACACACTTACCTCCTTTGACCCATCTCCTGCTGCACAGCTGACCAAAGCATGCACCTGTTGTTCAATCTCAGAACAAACCTGTGAAATATGAAAGATTTGTGTAATCAGATTGACAAAAGGTCAACTATACTATGTTATAAAACACTTTTTATGGAAATTTTAAAGACATCAATAGTTTATAAGGATTTTGCATCATCTTACCAAAGTTAATGGAGATTTAACTACCTGTTGAGCATTAGAAACACACACTTACCTCCTTTGACCCATCTCCTGCTGCACAGCTGACCAAAGCATGCACCTGTTGTTCAATCTCAGAACAAACCTGTGAAATATGAAAGATTTGTGTAATCAGATTGACAAAAGGTCAACTATACTATGTTATAAAACACTTTTTATGGAAATTTTAAAGACATCAATAGTTTATAAGGATTTTGCATCATCTTACCAAAGTTAATGGAGATTTAACTACCTGTTGAGCATTAGAAACACACACTTACCTCCTTTGACCCATCTCCTGCTGCACAGCTGACCAAAGCATGCACCTGTTGTTCAATCTCAGAACAAACCTGTGAAATATGAAAGATTTGTGTAATCAGATTGACAAAAGGTCAACTATACTATGTTATAAAACACTTTTTATGGAAATTTTAAAGACATCAATAGTTTATAAGGATTTTGCATCATCTTACCAAAGTTAATGGAGATTTAACTACCTGTTGAGCATTAGAAACACACACTTACCTCCTTTGACCCATCTCTTGCTGCACAGCTGACCAAAGCATGCACCTGTTGTTCAATCTCAGAACAAACCTGTGAAATATGAAAGATTTGTGTAATCAGATTGACAAAAGGTCAACTATACTATGTTATAAATTACTTTTTATGAAAATTTTAAAGAAATCAATAGTTTATAAGGATTTTGCATCATCCTACCAAAGTTAATGGAGATTTAACTACCTGTTGAGCATTAGAAACACACACTTACCTCCTTTGACCCGTCTCCTGCTGCACAGCTGACCAAAGCATGCACCTGTTGTTCAATCTCAGAACAAACCTGTGAAATATGAAAGATTTGTGTAATCAGATTGACAAAAGGTCAACTATACTATGTTATAAAACACTTTTTATGGAAATTTTAAAGACATCAATAGTTTATAAGGATTTTGCATCATCTTACCAAAGTTAATGGAGATTTAACTACCTGTTGAGCATTAGAAACACACACTTACCTCCTTTGACCCATCTCCTGCTGCACAGCTGACCAAAGCATGCACCTGTTGTTCAATCTCAGAACAAACCTGTGAAATATGAAAGATTTGTGTAATCAGATTGACAAAAGGTCAACTATACTATGTTATAAAACACTTTTTATGGAAATTTTAAAGACATCATAAGTTTATAAGGATTTTGCATCATCTTACCAAAGTTAATGGAGATTTAACTACCTGTTGAGCATTAGAAACACACACTTACCTCCTTTGACCCATCTCCTGCTGCACAGCTGACCAAAGCATGCACCTGTTGTTCAATCTCAGAACAAACCTGTGAAATATGAAAGATTTGTGTAATCAGATTGACAAAAGGTCAACTATACTATGTTATAAAACACTTTTTATGGAAATTTTAAAGACATCAATAGTTTATAAAGATTTTGCATCATCTTACCAAAGTTAATGGAGATTTAACTACCTGTTGAGCATTAGAAACACACACTTACCTCCTTTGACCCATCTCCTGCTGCACAGCTGACCAAAGCATGCACCTGTTGTTCAATCTCAGAACAAACCTGTGAAATATGAAAGATTTGTGTAATCAGATTGACAAAAGGTCAACTATACTATGTTATAAAACACTTTTTATGGAAATTTTAAAGACATCAATAGTTTATAAGGATTTTGCATCATCTTACCAAAGTTAATGGAGATTTAACTACCTGTTGAGCATTAGAAACACACACTTACCTCCTTTGACCCATCTCCTGCTGCACAGCTGACCAAAGCATGCACCTGTTGTTCAATCTCAGAACAAACCTGTGAAATATGAAAGATTTGTGTAATCAGATTGACAAAAGGTCAACTATACTATGTTATAAAACACTTTTTATGGAAATTTTAAAGACATCAATAGTTTATAAGGATTTTGCATCATCTTACCAAAGTTAATGGAGATTTAACTACCTGTTGAGCATTAGAAACACACACTTACCTCCTTTGACCCATCTCCTGCTGCACAGCTGACCAAAGCATGCACCTGTTGTTCAATCTCAGAACAAACCTGTGAAATATGAAAGATTTGTGTAATCAGATTGACAAAAGGTCAACTATACTATGTTATAAAACACTTTTTATGGAAATTTTAAAGACATCAATAGTTTATAAGGATTTTGCATCATCTTACCAAAGTTAATGGAGATTTAACTACCTGTTGAGCATTAGAAACACACACTTACCTCCTTTGACCCATCTCCTGCTGCACAGCTGACCAAAGCATGCACCTGTTGTTCAATCTCAGAACAAACCTGTGAAATATGAAAGATTTGTGTAATCAGATTGACAAAAGGTCAACTATACTATGTTATAAAACACTTTTTATGGAAATTTTAAAGACATCAATAGTTTATAAGGATTTTGCATCATCTTACCAAAGTTAATGGAGATTTAACTACCTGTTGAGCATTAGAAACACACACTTACCTCCTTTGACCCGTCTCCTGCTGCACAGCTGACCAAAGCATGCACCTGTTGTTCGGTCTCAGAACAAACCTGTGAAATATGAAAGATTTGTGTAATCAGATTGACAAAAGGTCAACTATACTACGTTATAAAACACTTTTTATGGAAATTTTAAAGAAATCAATTCGTACAACCTCAGAACAAACCTGTGTGGGTTCAAAATCAAATACTAACACTTCTCCACATGTAACTGTAAACTGTGTCTTTTAATTAAAGTAAAAGGATTATTTCAATCTGTTAATACCTTTCTTCTCCATGGCCAGTCAGAATCTCCATAGTTATACGTTATCTCTTCCCCAGGACTTATGTCCTTTACTGCAAATAAGCACAGATGGGGCTTTCCGTCCACTCTGATTGTTTTCATTTTGCTGTTGGGGTTCACATGATCATCATTGACGATTCTCCCTAAAGAAGCATCTTCTCTGGCAGCATCAACCCTGAAACAGCAAGAACATAGTGCTATCTCCACGGTGTAATATTGACTGAATCATACAATAGGAAAGTTTCACAGAATAATAATAATAATAATAATAAAAAGTTAATTCTAGTTTACCACTGCTGCATCAGGAAATGCAAAGTTTATACATACCACAACTGTTTTCCATCACAACGAAATTCAAATAAAAAAACTTCAAGTGCAGCATGGTATACTCTGTGCCTTCTTTCATATTCTTTTTTAGATATGATTTCCCCTCGATATTCAATGAGGAAATCTCCCTTCTGAAAGTGGCGACAGCTGAACACTCCTCGACCTAACCAAGAGCAGATCAGTCAGGGTAGAAGTTAAAACAATACTTAAAACATAGACAATTGTGTTACTCACCTTTAAATGAATTTATGTATTTTATTTCAAATCCATCCTTATCTTTGAGAATCGATGAAAAATATGCAGCTTCATCCTTTGGTTTTAGTTTGGCCCTCCGGGACCTTGTTCCTGCCATTTCCTGCAAAAGCCAGATGATGTATTTGGTCACTTGATGAAATTATAATAATTATATGTTTTTTTTAGACATCACTGACCTAATCAACAATGAGTTTATACTTTTATTTGCTGTAGAGGGCTTAAATATAAACAATAGGGATCATTATGTACTACTTGCAGGTCAGTAAACAGCACCAGTGAAACAGGAAAGCATCTTAGACATTACAAATGTGTTTAGTATTTTTAACAATCTGAAACATGCTGCTTTTCTCCTTCTCAACTACACTGTGACTGTCACTAAAGAGAAACATTATGATTATGGCTATCAGACTTTTACAGGTCCTTCTCAAAAAATTAGCATATTGTGATAAAGTTCATTATTTTCCATAATGTAATGATAAAAATTAAACTTTCATATATTTTAGATTCATTGCACACCAACTGAAATATTTCAGGTCTTTTATTGTTTTAATACTGATGATTTTGGCATACAGCTCATGAAAACCAAAATTCCTATCTCAAAAAATTTGCATTTCATGAAAAGGTTCTCTAAACGAGCTATTAACCTAATCATCTGAATCAACTAATTAACTCTAAACACCTGCAAAAGACAGACACAGAAAGAAATTTCTGAACGAATAGGCTGTTCCCAGAGTGCTGTATCAAGGCACCTCAGTGGGAAGTCTGTGGGAAGGAAAAAGTGTGGCAAAAAACGCTGCACAACGAGAAGAGGTGACCGGACCCTGAGGAAGATTGTGGAGAAGGACCGATTCCAAACCTTGGGGGACCTGCGGAAGCAGTGAACTGAGTCTGGAGTAGAAACATCCAGAGCCACCGTGCACAGGCGTGTGCAGGAACTGGGCTACAGGTGCCGCATTCCCCAGGTCAAGCCACTTTTGAACCAGAAACAGCGGCAGAAGCGCCTGACCTGGGCTACAGAGAAGCAGCACTGGACTGTTGCTCAAATTTTGCATGTCATTCGGAAATCAAGGTGCCAGAGTCTGGAGGAAGACTGGGGAGAAGGAAATGCCAAAATGCCTGAAGTCCAGTGTCAAGTACCCACAGTCAGTGATGGTCTGGGGTGCTATGTCAGCTGCTGGTGTTGGTCCACTGTGTTTTATCAAGGGCAGGGTCAATGCAGCTAGCTATCAGGAGATTTTGGAGCACTTCATGCTTCCATCTGCTGAAAAGCTTTATGGAGATGAAGATTTCATTTTTCAGCACGACCTGGCACCTGCTCACAGTGCCAAAACCACTGGTAAATGGTTTACTGACCATGGTATTACTGTGCTCAATTGGCCTGCCAACTCTCCTGACCTGAACCCCATAGAGAATCTGTGGGATATTGTGAAGAGAAAGTTGAGAGACGCAAGACCCAACACTCTGGATGAGCTTAAGGCCGCTATCGAAGCATCCTGGGCCTCCATAACACCTCAGCAGTGCCACAGCCTGATTGCCTCCATGCCACGCCGCATTGAAGCAGTCATTTCTGCAAAAGGATTCCCGACCAAGTATTGAGTGCATAACTGAGCATAATTATTTGAAGGTTGACTTTTTTTATTTTATTAAAAACACTTTTCTTTTATTGGTCGGATGAAATATGCTAATTTTTTGAGATAGGAATTTTGGGTTTTCATGAGCTGTATGCCAAAATCATCAGTATTAAAACAATAAAAGACCTGAAATATTTCAGTTGGTGTGCAATAAATCTAAAATATATGAAAGTGTAATTTTTATCATTACATTATGGAAAATAATGAACTTTATCACAATATGCTAGTTTTTTGAGAATGACCTGTATATGAAACCTCTACAGACACCTACAGCAAGGTTAAAACTAACAGCAGGTCTGATAAAACAACACCGATTACCCTTACTGTACTATTACAGGAATAACCTTCACAAAGAACTGTAAACAATAGAGCTCCGGACGCCACGTGACCTATTCTGTTAAACACCGCCATTTTGGCAGTAAAGAGGCCGTACGAGACGAGCGTGAACGGATGACGGCAGCATGAGTTTTAAGGCAACAGAGTTCACTGCGCACTTTAATTAAAAAGATATAGGGTAAACGTACCTATTAAGCTCAAGTACCCATTAAGCACACTACCATCTTGGAGCTCAGATTATAAAAAGAAACAGCAATGTATTATCCTATTTGATGTATTAACCAATTGATGTGTTTGTTACTACATACCTCCTGAAATTTTAAACCAATCAGACCATTGCACACTGAGATATGTGTATCCATGTGTTCACACTGTCTGGTGGTCATTTTGAAAGCTGTCTGAAAACTTTCACCAGAAGAGGAGCCCCTCAAATGTGCATTTTTTATATGTTTAAGCCTTTATTTTGGCTAAGTACATCTACTTATTGCAAAATTAAGAGATTAATGTTTAGACTTTTGCATATTATAACCTGGAACCTGGATGTGGGAAATAATTACAGTTAGATCTAAAAGATAGTTTTAGAAACATAGCCCAGATGCTACGAACATAGCCAGCTTACTAGCTGTATAAGATTGTGTGCTACACTAATATATTACTTCACAGGCATTAATGGCTTGTACTTTTAAATCCATAATATTATCATTTTACATTTTATTGATAGTCTGTGGTTTTAAACTGTTGTAATTTTTAAAGAATTCATATTAATGTTAGGTGATCTTAAAGGGTGCACTACTGACAATCACACAGCTTCAGTGTGACATCAATTAGAAAAAGCATTTCATAGATATTGTCAATAATAGTTGTTCATATTAAAATTTGTATAAACTTAATACATTACCTAGAATATTAATTTAGCTAAATATTTTCCTTTAAATTTCATTTAATATTTATTAATTAAAAATAGTTTTTGCTCCAATTAAGCACAGTGTGCTCCCTTTAAGCTCATCCACATTGAACGTCTATGTAAATACTTCATAATCAGACTTTAAATATTAACTGATGGCTGTCACTATGTTAATCTTCAAAAAAATTATTAATAAACTTATTTTCACAGTCTTAAGATGACAAAAGCTAGACGAAATGTTGCAATGAGTTTGAATGACACGTCACTATGAATAGGATAGGCTACCTGATCAAACTGAATGCCTTGTTGCTTGATTTTAGTCTTGTGATTGACTCTGTACCTTCAAATAATACTTTTTTCAATTATTCCTTAAAAAAGTTGTTTAAAATAAACAAGAATTTTTAATAAAACTTGTTGTGAGCTTATTGGGAACAGGGGTGTGCTTAAAGGGTACAAAACGTACCCATTAAGCACAGCCAGACTTTTTATATTTAATCATGTACATCTTAATTGAAATACTTTTGTCATTTAAAATAAAATGAAATATTATAGTGTGAGAGATTAATATTTTATTTTAAAATAACTTCTTGTACTAAAACCAATATCTTGTGCACTAAAAATATCTCAATGTAGATTTTGGTGAGCTTAATAGGTACGTTTACCCTAGACCTGTAGGCCTACATAGCAAAACTTAATAGATTAAACATAACAGATCCCTATAATGCCCCCGGGGTGCTTTTCATGTGTATTAATAAAGGAACTTATAGCTTTCCTGAACTGCAGTATCCTGATATAACGTTATATAACTAACGTTACTTCATTAACTTTTCCTCGGCCTATTCCGGAGACTCTTTAAAGGCCTACAAAAGCCTGTTTTTTTTTTATGTTTATGGACAGTGTGTGAAAATGCGAGTTTATGTCCAATCATAAACCGGTGGGATAATGTATCTGATATATATATATATATAAACTGATATTAGTTTACACATTATCCCACCGGTCACAATTGTGACTGAACATAAAAAAAAAAAAAATTCACACACTTTCCATAAGCATTTAAAATGCTTTTAAATGCTTTCCTCCACCTGTTCTGGAATCCAGGCGCACAGCAGCTGTCCACCATGTTGAAATGGTAATTGTTTTGAATTATTATTCGACCCGACCGCTATCGATAACGCAAAAGCCGCTCTGGTGCTCTCCTGGTTGACTGCCAAAATGGCGGAGTTTAGATTGCATGGCGTCAGCCCCCGGAGCTCTATTAAAAGGATCTGATCAGACACACAAATAGTTTACAACTAAACAGCTGTGTGCCCTGAAAAACCTCAAGTTCACCATTCCCATATGAAAAATACTGTAGTAGACTTCTGTACTATAGTAAACTAGAGTAATAATCCTAGATACAATAGGTTTTTTTAAACTTACCATAGTAAAAATTAAAGAATACTATGGTTTATCAATTCACTAATATTACAGGATACTGAAGTGCATTAACAAAGTGTAGTAATCACTATTATACTAACATACTGCAGTAAACTCCAATTTACTACATCAAACACTACAATATTTGTCCATTAGGCCTTTCATAGATTAACTCCATTATCACAACACTGAACTGCCCAGATAGCAAAATAAATATGATCTCAATCTGGCATCATGAGTTATTTAACCATTAGCCATTAACTTTTAAACCCAAAACATACATAATACAGGCGGTTTAGTTATTGCTTGTTTATTTGTCAGACTAACGTTAGTAAGTCAATAGTTAATTCCTTATATATCCTTATATTCCTTATATTTTGTGAGGAAACGCTAGATAAAAGCTTACAAACGTGACCAAAGCTAGTCTGTTTTATAACGTTAACTAATATAATATACTGTTTTATTGTTTATTGAGTTTTATCATCAATCTTACCTTAAGTGTCTTCAGGGTGACTTGCTGATTATCTCAGCCGGAAGAGACTCGGTCGGAGGTGGGGGAGGGTAGGAAAATGATTCCAATGATATTGCTTCTCTGTGTTTTTATTTTTATAGTTGTGGTGTGGACTTTGTTATTCCTTTATATTTAGATCTATTTTACAAACATATCTTTATCGTTATTGTCCTTTGTGTGAATGGCTAAAACACAGTGGTTAGACAAAACCCGAATTTACAAGGACTTCTCACCTTTCAGCCAATCAAAACCCGCGATTCCATTCACAAGTGTGAATATTAATGAGGAGGTGCAGTACCAAGACCCACCTGCAGGAGCGCAGTTCCGATACACACTCTTAACACAAAGTCCGATGATTGTGAACTATAAGGACTTTTGGAGAAAATTTGAATTTGAGCTCCTCCCACATGTAGAAGCACTTCTACGTTGTCTGAATTATGAGGACACTGACACTGTCCTCATAATCCAAAATGTCCTCGTAGTGTGGCGTGTATTCATATAAAATGTCCTCGTAAATCACAAAAACCCACACACACACACACACACACACACACACAGGTATGAAAAAGAACAGTGTGAACAATCTGGTAAACACCACTGATGAGATGAAAAGTCACACAGGGTTGGAGTGACAGAAGGATGAGTAAATGATGAGAGAATATTCAAATACCACATATAATCTTTGGATTAGCTCTGATCTCACAGGATTCACTGAAGAATATGAGAGATTGTGTGTGGATGAACAAGAACATCAAGAACGTTTTTTATTTTTTACTTCTAAAACATAATTTTCAATAATAACCTCGTTTTTTTGGCTATTGCTCACACACAGTGTTAGATCTGAACAATGAGACTCGTTCTGGACCTGCACATATTATGTGGACAACAACACAAATCTATTAGTCTGTGCTTTTTTTCTACAGGGTTTTGTGTGTCCTGTGACCGGCCTCCTGTATCAGACATCTCTGCTTCACACGGGTCCGTGTTTGAGACAGGCTTTGATCAGACTCCTATAATTTACACTCTTTCATTTCTGAGCATCAGATAAATGTTAAAACATGACAGAGATCTGCTTTCCCACACCAGATCTGTCTCTCTCTCTCGGTCTTTCTTCATCACTCATCTGTCTATCAGTCGAATTTCCACACAGTAAAGCAGGAAGGCATTGAACTGTTATAACTCTTTATCTTTATTAATCACTGAGAAACACAAGGACTCTTTTATCCACACTGATATCCAGTGTCCTTGATGTTATCCATGTCATTTTCCGGACTAACTGGCAAAACCAGAATTCATTCAATGTTCATTTTGTTTAATGTCTGGCCAGAATCATCTGTCTTCTGTTGAGTTAGGCCGTGGCTTGATGATCTCAACATGAAATCAAAATGAACACTATTTACTCGCTTAATACATATTCTTGGTTTTATTATGCATGATTTATAAATGATGTCTGTTGTTAAAGTGTTTTAAAATCGAAATGTTTCATCACAAGCTGCTCTGCCTCGGTAACTTCCAATTGTAACTTATTTTTCAACCATTATTCATTCAAATGTTAAGACCTGTCCTACATTTTTGTTCTCATTAAATATCCTGTTTCATTAAGTGCTGTTATTGAACTAAAATTTCCGCTGAGTGAAAAAAATCCGAAATAAAATAAAACTTGAATAGAAACTTGAAACTTAGACAGTAGAATAGACTTAGAAAACAGAAACTTCAACTTTAATGAGTTTAAGTTGAAGTAGCCTTCTAGAATTCAAACTTAATAGAAATATTTAAACAAACTAATAAATTACTAAAATGTATTAATAAAATAAAAAATATAAAAAATGCTGCTTCAAGAAATTAATAAATAATAGTATATAAGAAAGACTGACAAAGAACGACAGACAGACAGACAGATAGATAGACAGACAGACAGACAAACAGATAGACAGATAGATAGACAGACAGACAGATAGACAGATAGACAGACAGACAGATATAGACAAACAGACAGATAGACAGACAGACAGATATAGACAAACAGACAGACAGACAGACAGATATAGACAGACAGACAGATAGACAGACATACAGACAGATAGACAGACAGATAGACAGACAGACAGACAGATATAGATAGACAGACAGACAGACAGACAGATATACAGATAGACAGATATAGACAGATAAATAGACAGACAGACAGACAGACAGACAGATCGTCTCGGTTACGTATGTAACCCTCGTTCCCTGAGTAGGGAACGGAGACGTTACGTCGGATGACGACGAATGGGGTTTCGCTTAGAAATCCTATCATCTTCGAGTATTAAAACACGAGCCAATGGCAAAGAAATGCCATGGGTCTGCGGAATTTGCATAGCGTAACTCCGCCCCACCCTGGGGGTATATAAGGAAGTACGCTGCAACATGCAGATATGTCTTCGCTGAGGAGCCGAGACTGAACTCAGGCGTTCCAGCGGTACAGCGGAAGTGGCAGGGAGACGTAACGTCTCCGTTCCCTACTCAGGGAACGAGGGTTACATACGTAACCGAGACGTTCCCTTTCGTTGTCACTCCGAGTTACGTCGGATGACGACGAATGGGGTTCCCGTATAATCACGCCACCTCTCGACTGTCTTCCAGTGCCCTGCGTAAGTCTGAGCTCCCTGTCGTGAGACTAGCACGGACGAAGGAGTCCTACTTAACACAGGAATACCAAGGTACACTGGGAAGCATATCCAGTGGAAATATGCAATCATGCCCAACCCGAAGGGGGGGACTTGGAATACACATATGACCCCGAAGGGCTGCATACGGAGTAACACTGGGGTGTCCAGCCGCAGGTGGAATATTTCAACCCCAGGGGTGGCAAGGCGGCTTGCCAAGGGAAAGACACATGCTCAAAGAGGCTTACAGTGGAATACACATGTGGGGGTCGCCCGAAGGGAACCACGCACATGGTGGCACCTAGCCAAGCGCGAAAGCTGCCCGTGGCATAACTCTGGCGTTGACGTCATCAGTGCTGGAGGAGACTCAGGGCTTATGAGGCTCACCTGAGGAAATATCGCACGTATCCCGTCCGTGGAGAGGAATGGCGAGCAAGCGAAGACACCTGAGCAGAATCTAGTACCGGCTAGTTGAAGCGAGTACATGAGAAGAAACTGGCTCTACTCGGAGATTGTAAAATCTCGCAAATGTGTTAGGTGTCGCCCAGCCTGCAGCTCTGCAGATGTCTGTTAGCGAGGCGCCATGCGCTAGAGCCCAAGAGGATGCCACACTCCGAGTGGAGTGGGCCGTCACCCCAAGGGGGCACGGTCGACCTTGCTGCTGGTAAGCCAAAGCAATGGCGTCCACTATCCAGTGAGACAACCTTTGTTTGGAGAGAGCCTTTCCCTTCAGCTTCCCACCATGACAGACAAAGAGCTGGTCTGAGGTCCTGAAACACTGCGTTCTGTCTACGTAAGCACGAAGGGCGCGTACTGGACAGAGCAGTGCCAAGGCTGGGTCTGCCTCCTCCAAGGGCAGCGCTTGCAGGTTCACTACCTGATCTCGAAAGGGTGTGGTAGGAACCTTGGGCACATATCCAAGCCGGGGTCTCAGGATCACGTGAGAGTTAGCCGGCCCGAATTCCAGGCACGCTTCATCAACCGAAAATGCCTGCAGGTCCCCTACCCTCTTGATGGAGGCCAATGCAACCAGGAGCGCTGTCTTCATTGACAGGAACTTAAGCTCCACTGATTGCAAAGGCTCAAATGGAGCCCTCTGCAGGGCAGTCAGAACCACTGCGAGGTCCCAAGAGGGTACGAGGGGAGGGCGAGGAGGATTTAGTCTCCTCGCTCCCCTCAGGAACCTGATGATCAGGTCATGCTTCCCCAGAGACTTACCTTCAACTGCATCGTGATGTGCGGCAATGGCGGCAACATACACTTTCAGGGTGGAGGGAGACAGCCTTCGCTCCAACCCTTCTTGCAGGAAGGAAAGCACGACACTGATCGGGCATTTCGTGGGTTCTTGCTGTTTAGAAGAACACCAGTTGACGAAGAGGTTCCACTTCAACGCATAGACATGTCTCGTGGACGATGCTCTAGCGGAAGTGATGGTAGCCACCACCGCTGGTGGTAGGGTACTCAAACCTGCCTCGTCCCGTCCAGAAGCCACACGTGGAGGTTCCAAAGACCGGGACGAGGGTGCCAAAGGGTGCCCCGTCCCTGAGAAAGGAGGTCCTTCCTCAGAGGAATTGGCCAGGGAGGTGCTGTCGCAAGGAGTATGAGTTCTGAGAACCAGGTGTGGCTGGGCCAGTATGGGGCAACCAATATAACCTGCTCCTTGTCCTCCCTGATCTTGCGCAGGGTCCGCGCAAGAAGGCTCACTGGGGGAAACGCATACTTGCGTAGGCCCCTCGGCCAGCTGTGCGCCAGTGCATCCGTGCCGAGCGTGCCCTCGGTCAGGGAATAAAACAGGTCGCAATGGGACGAGTCGTGGGAGGCAAACAGGTCTACCTGTGCGTCGCCGAACTGATCCCAAATCAGCTGAACCGACCGGGGATGGAGACGCCATTCTCCAGCGAGAGGCTGAACTCGAGACAGCTCGTCGGCCGCCTGGTTCAGGTGTCCCGGGATATAAATGGCTCGAAGCGACCTCAGATGCTTCTGACTCCATATAAGGAGGTGGCGGGCGAGTTGCGACATACGGCGGGAGCGTAGACCACCTTGATGGTTGATGTACGCTACTGTTGCGGTATTGTCTGATCGGACTAGTACGTGCTGACCCCTGAGCAACGCATGGAAACGGTGCAGGGCGAGACGTACAGCCAGCAACTCGAGGCAATTGACATGCCAAAGGCGCTGGGGTCCTGTCCAGGAGCCCGCGGCAGCATGACCATTGCACATGGCGCCCCAGCCCGTGGTGGAGGCATCTGTTGTGACAACAACATGCCGAGAAACTCGTTCTAAGGGCACTCCGGCCCGTAGAAAGCTGAGGTTCGACCACGGGGTGAAGGTCTGACGGC